>NC_140165.1:263458148-263528148 GCF_963971535.1 Notolepis coatsorum
GATTACGCTGCCAGTATACTACCTAGCCTTCTACAGACGGTAAACGCGGAAAAAGTAGAAAGTAAAATTATGTCCGACCCTATCAACCAGGCTACCCCGCCAACAGAGGCCCTAGTGGATTCTAATGTAACTGACCAAGCTCACGGTAGGGACCAGGAGGGAACTGACACGACTTTACCCCCCGCCAAGACCGAAGAAGTAGTCCCCGGAGAGCTCCAGGAGAAAGACAACCCTCCAGAGATGGAACTCTGCCCGGTACAAGAAGAGGAGAGCGCCCAGGAGATAGAGCTCCAGGACTCCCCGCAGGAGAACGCATCTCCAACGAGTACTGCCAGGAGCGGATCACCTCAACCAGCGTCTTCCCCCAGCGAGGCGGACAAGATGCTGGCACAGGCGTTCCTCGCCAGCCTAGCAGCCTCAACAGAGCGCGATCGACTCCAAGCACAGACGCTTAGTGAGCGCGAACATTCTTCCATGGAAAGAGAACGCCTCCAAGCGCAGCAACGGAGCGACGAAGATCGTATACGTCTAGAGATTAGACGCCTTCAGACGGAAGAGAATATGGTAAGAGACCACGCCGAAGCCCAGCGCACCGCCGCCGAAGCCCAGCGCGCCGCTGCCGGTGCCCAAAGAGAAGCAGAGCGCGACATCGCTCTCACCAAGCGCGAAGCAGAGCGCGACATCGCTCTCACCAAGCGCGAAGCCGAGCGCGACCGATTACAAGCGCAGATAATGGAGCAGCTGATCGCCAGGGCAACACCCCCTCCCTCCGCACGGGGTTCCAGGGCCTCGTCAAGACACGGGTCAAGGGCACCCTCCCCTAACCGATCAAGCGACCCTGAGCCCGACCACCAGAGAGAGCCTATACCCCCCTCCGAACTCCTTCCCCGACCGGTCCCAGTGAGACCCAGCTACAAGGAAGGAACGGTATACACCGCGGAGAGGCTAAATAGACGACTACAGGATCTAGAGGACCTGACAGAGGAAGAAGAAGAGGGAGAGGAGGAGAGTCAAGCCCGACAGCAGCACAGTACTCCACAGGACCAGGAGGTCCAGTACAGCCCAGGCTCTACCCCCGCGGCTCTGCGCTACAGACCCCCGACTCAATTCACGGGTGAGATTGACGCACGACCAGTCCCGAGGAATAGCACCTGGATACGCGGGCCATGGTACCCTGCCGGTACCAGCCCACCGAGAGGCGTAAGAGGAGACTCGCCTAGGAGGCCTCTCTTCCAACGCTCACCGATGTGCCAGCCATCTACGGCATCATACATTGGCACACCGACGTTTCCAGACTTCACCCATGAGAACAGAGCACAGTACACGGAGCTACGGATGTGCTTAGAGACAATGATGGCTGATGTAGCTGATGAACGCCACAAGTATGCTATCCTATTGAAGCACCTCAAGGTGCCCCGAGCGCACAATATAGCGCTGGCCTATGCCATCTCTACTACCCCATACACAGCGGCTCTAGCAGCACTCGACCAAAGATATGGACGCATATGGGACTACGTAATACAAGAGATAAGGCATATTGACCGCCTACCCCCAGCAACAGACAATCGCTCACTAGACGACCTGTCTATCAAGGTACAATCCCTGGTAGGGATGCTGGGGGCGCAACGAGAAAAGGGTATGCACAAACTATACGCAAACTCTAATGTCGAGAGGATTTTAGAGAAGCTTCCGCCCGCCCGACAAGAGCGCTTCAGGCGGCAAAGAGACCACCGTGATCCTAACGGTCCCGAGCCATCCCTCCTAGACCTAGCCGACTTCCTGGCGAGAGAAGTCAGCAGCCTGCGATTGGATACGTTCGTGCGGAGCACACCAAGCTCCAGAGAGGGACCTAGGAGAGCAAACGATGGCCGAAGATTGGTGACCGTCATGCACCAATCAGAACCAGTACCGAGCAGCAAGAACCACAGTACCCCCTCGATGAAAGAGAAGTGGAAGATGGTGTGCCCGTACTGCGAGAAAGAACACTGGTTGTCACAATGTGACACATTCAAGAAGATGACCGCCGACGAAGTGGGTCAATGGATAAAGTCCAACCGACGCTGTTACCGATGTGCGCGCAGTCACATGGCAGCCGAGTGCCGCTTAAAGAAGAGGTGTAGTCGGTGTGACGGAGCCCACCTAGATGTCCTACACGACAGTAACAGAAGAAAGCATGCACCCTCAAGCAGCACAAAGGCAAGTGTTATGTACATTGACCCCGCCAGCAGCGGGGGCGCCCGAGTGCTCTTAAAGGTGGTCCGCGTAACACTGAGTTACCAAGACAAGGTCATGGACACTTACGCCGTCCTTGACGACGGGTCAGAGAAGACCCTTCTCCTCGCATCCGCTGCGGCCCAGCTGGGGCTGCGGGGGAGCGAAAACCAGATGACGATTCGGACAATAAGAAGAGATCTAAAGACGATAAAGGGCGAGAATGTCTCCTTCACTATCGCAGCAAGCGGGCAGCGAGAGAGACGGTATAGGATTACTAATGCTTTCACCAGCCAAGAAATAGGCCTGTCGCAGTACACCTACCCCATCTCCAAGCTGATGGATAAATATGTGCACCTGCGTCAACTACCTATCCCGCTCATAGACGGTGCCACCCCGACCCTGCTGATAGGCTCCGACCATGCAGACCTCATAGTCCCGATAGACCGGGTCCACACAGGGCCCAGAGGCTGTCCTGCAGCAGTCGAGACCCGCCTAGGATGGACATTACAAGGCCCCCTCGCTAAGTCTCTTAACCGAACAGCAGCCACTAGCTGCCTCCACTCCAGAGTGACAGAAGAAGACACCACCCTCCTACAGCATGTCGAGAGGCTATGGACACTAGAGACAATGCCCTTTAAGAACGAAAAGAAAGACATTCGTTCCAAGGAAGACATTTACGCCATAGCACTCCTCGAGCAAGGGACAAAGAGAGTCAAAGTCAACGGAGTGATGAGATACGCAACTCCACTCTTGAGGCGAGAGGGTATGCCCACCTTCCACGCCCCAAAAGAAGCGACGGAGCGGTATCTATTGAACACAGAGCGGCGCCTAGCCAGAGACCCCGCTCAAGAGACTGTGTACCGCGCTGAGATTAACAAGCTAATTACAGCGGGACACATAAAGAAAATTGACATTAAAGAGGCCGATCAGACGACCGAATCATGGTACATGCCGCACCACAAAGTCCACCACAACGGCAAGGATCGTATTGTGTTCAACTGCAGCTACCAGATCGGATCACAAAATCTGAATAAAGAGCTCTTGCCCGGCCCAACACTCGGCCCCTCCCTACTAGGCGTGTTACTACGTTTCCGCCAGGACAAGGTGGCCATCAGCGGCGACATCAAAGGGATGTTCCTGCAGGTGAGACTAGTGGAGGAGGACAAGCCCCTGCTGCGGTTCCTATGGAGAGAGAGGATCGGGGATGAGCAACCAGCCATCTATCAATGGGAAGTCCTCCCTTTCGGAACCACATGCAGCCCATGCTGTGCTACGTTTGCACTGCAAAAACACGTCGCAGAGGACCCAGCAGCTGATGAAGAGGTCCGAAAAAGTGTAGAAAATAGTTTCTACGTGGACAACTGTCTGCAAAGCGCCTCGACGCCAGAAGAAGCCGAGGCCCTTCTACTCAAGCTCCGCGCCTCCCTGATCAAAGGCGGCTTTGATCTCAGGCAGTGGGCCAGCAGCGACCCGCAAGTATTGCGCAGCCTCTCCCCCGAAGACAAGGCAGCAAGCAGCGAGACCTGGATGGCGACCATCCCAGGAGAAGCCCAAGAAATGACATTAGGACTAGTCTGGCGCTTCAAAACAGACTCGCTCCATTATAAACACACACCCCTGACCAAGGAGCAGGGAAGGTCGACTGCACTACCGACCACCAGACGGAGTGTATACAGAACACTCGCCAGACAATATGACCCGTTGGGATGTATTCTACCTTACACCACCAGGGCAAAGATGATTGTAAGAGCGTTATGGGACAAGGACCAGGGCTGGGACGACCCCATACCCGAACACCTTGTATCCACATGGAGAGAGTGGGAGACGGAACTCAGCTCACTCCCAGGTGTTAACATACGCCGCAGCTACTTCCCACCCACAGTGAGGCCGGAGACGTGCCAGATGGACCTGCACGTCTTCAGCGACGCCTCCGAAGTAGCCTACGGCTCGGTGGCCTACTTGCGTGCCCGAGAGGAGGGAGGAGAAATACATACTGCTTTCATCCTGGCTCGTTCAAGAATAGCCCCACGAAAGCAACAATCTATCCCGCGTCTAGAGCTCTGCGCAGCCCTAGCAGGAGCGCACCTCGCCACGTTAATCCAACGTGAACTCACCATTCCGGTGCAAAGAACAATCTTGTGGTCAGACTCCACGACAGTACTCACATGGATCCGGTCTGATTCGTGCAGATACAAGGTCTTCGTGGGGGTCAGAGTCACAGAGATTCAAGATTTAACAGAAGTAGCAAGCTGGAGGTATGTGGACACAAAACACAACCCAGCTGACGTCATCACCCGGGGAATGTCCCTGGATGACCTCACCCGTCACAACCCATACAGTGACGGACCAGAGTTTCTCAAGCTCCCGGAAGAAGAGTGGCCTACACCCACCCCACGGGAGGCGAGTAAAGAGGAGGCCGAAAACAAGAAATCTGTGTTCTGTGGATTGAACACACTCGTCTCCACAGACCCCGACATAGACGATTGCCTCACCCTAGAGAGTGCGCAGCTAAAGACATTTCTGTGGCACCACCCAGAGGTTCAGCCCACTACTGACATTTCAGCAGCTGACTACGAAGAAGCAGAACTTCTTCTACTACAACGAGCCCAGAGAGACTCGTTCCCCGATGAGCTAGACTGTCTACAGGGAGCAAAGCCCGTCCCATCAGACAGCAGACTGCTCCACCTAGCACCCGAGAGCGATGCCCATAGTCTCATCAGAGTGGGTGGTCGTCTGCGGAGAGCCCCAGACTTACCGGATGACGTCAAGTACCCGATAGTCTTGAACAGCCGACACAAGGTCACAGAGCTGATCATAAAGAAATACGACGAGGATGTGCACCACGCAGGGGCAGAGAGAGTCTTCGCGGAGATCAGACGTCGTTATTGGATACTGCAAGGGAGAGAAGCAGTGCGGCGCTTCCAGCGAACCTGTCTAGGCTGTCGTAAGTGGCGAGCGCAGCCCAGTATACCCCGGATGGCTGACCTACCTCCCTGTCGCCTCCGACTCGGCGACAAGCCTTTTCACTCCACCGGTATGGACTGTTTCGGCCCGCTGTATATAAAGAAAGGAAGAGGAACCGAGAAGCGGTGGGGTATTGTATTCAAATGCATGACCACCCGAGCGATACATATAGAACTCCTTCCAACCATGAGCACAGACTCATTCATTATGGCCTTCCGAAGATTCACATCGCGGAAAGGCAAACCGTCTATATTGTTGTCTGATCACGGGACAAACTTCAAAGGCGGAGAAAGAGAGCTGAGAGAGAGCTTCCAAGCTATGGGCCCAGAACTTAAGACCCACCTCGCTCCATCCCAGATTGACTTCCAGTTTAATCCCCCGAACGCACCTCACTTCGGTGGAACTTGGGAACGAGAAGTACGTTCAATAAAGACAGCCCTGTACGCCGTGCTTGGGGCCCAGACCGTGGCGGAAGAAGTCCTAATGACAGTCCTCACGGAGATCGAGGGAGTATTGAACTCAAAGCCCCTCGGTTACGTCTCAAGTGATGTAGCAGATGTCGACCCAGTCACCCCCAACACACTCTTGATGGGGCGGCTGGACCCCGCGCTACCCCAGACAATGTACAGGCCTGAAGAAGCGAACGGCCGAAGAATGTGGAGGTACAGTCAAGTATTGGCTGACAAGTTTTGGAACAGCTTCCTACTCCACTACCTACCGTCTCTACAGACCCGCCAGAAATGGGTAAAAGAGAGAGACAATTTGACAGAAGGAACAGTCATCATGATTATCGACCAGTCACTACCCCGAGCTATGTGGCCGGCCGGCCGCGTAAGCAAAGTGATCACCGGTGCCGATGGAAAGGTCCGAGCAGCCGAAGTGCTCGTCCAAGGGCGGACCTACACCCGACCCGTGGCGAGATTAATAGAACTGCCAAGGCTCCCCGATACCATCGATGACGACCATGACCCCATGACTTTGTGAACTGACAGACCCCTCACAGCAGACATTGAGTAGTGGACAGTGCGGTTAATCTGTCTCTGCTTAGCTAATTAGGTGGGACTAATTAGGGGGCGGCTGTTACAAAGGATCAGATTAAACCGAATATATATATTTATTTATTGATATATATTGCATAGTATTTGTATATCGTTTGATATCCCTTGTATATTCCTTGTACATATACACGGAATATCCCTTTAGTCCAGCCCATAATAGTTCATTCTCCTATTGGACAGCGGTCCACCGGCGCCAGGGACCGGCCTCCGGAGCCAAGTTCAAAGTCACCGACACGACATGTCTGTACTTGCCCCGGCCCTGCCCAGGGATACGGCGACAGAAATGAGAGTGGAACTAGTTTATGCACCGTGCGTATAAATACGGCGCAGGTGAATGTAGAAGCCCCTTAGCCCTTTACCTCCGTACCCTTACCTTCCTTAGCATGTTACCCACTAAGTGAAGCCTCACCCACGATACAACGTGCGGTGAAGTATGGCCTGTTTGGCCTCAGAATAGAGCATCGAGACCGCGTGCGAATTAGTAACTGAATTGTCAGAGTTTGGCGCTATACCGTCGAGTGCGACATATTTCTATTGAGTCTTTAATAGTCTATTTGTGTATAGTGTATCGTGCGGTTAGAATTCTATAGTGACCAGCATCTCCAACGCTTTCTCGTATTAGCTAGAGTTCTTATCCAGGCTGGGCCGACCGCATGGCGCTTTCACCCGAGGAGACCTAGGCGAGAACCGTATGGACATGTACACTGGATTAATCTACCCGACGACTACATAGCCCTTTGCGGCTGGAATATATTTGCTTTGGTCCTATGATTTATGGAGCGGATAATCGCCGACGCCTGCACGTGTTGGATTTACCCCGAGAGGAGTCAAGTCGAGTCGGCGCTCAGAGAGCCTGAGGCCGCCTAGCTTTCTTCACTGTAGAGCTACAGTCTACAAGAGAACCAAGCTGTATTCGTCTGTGGATCAAGAGACTACTGCACCGGCTTCTGTACCTGAAGTCTCCCTAGTCATCGTTGACCAGACGTCCTACTACCGACAGATCTTCTACCCCCTTGCTGGCTTACAACCAGTGGGAACCCCTTCCAGTATCTCCCGCTATCACTAGTGTACCATAGATATAATTCCCTAAGATTCAGGTTGTATAATTACCTCCTGCGTAACCAGAGAATGGACATTCGTTATTGATTTGCCTACGCATACTCCTTTGCCTTACAAGTGCATTCAAAGAATAATGTAAAGTATCCTATGTACCTTTTGCTCCATTAAATACTTGATTAATACCTTTGACTGGAACCGATTTCATTGTGGGAAGTGTTCATCATATTCATATATCGTGTACTGTATGGCCAGTAATTAAAGTACATAAAGCGGTAGTGGTTTAATGATACCATACTTATCAATACAGTCAGGGAATTGTACCCCTCAGTTACAACAGACATGTGTAGTTATAGCAAAAATAGACTCAATAACAACAATGAAATAAGAACAGTGGAGGACAAAAGGACTTTAACCTGTTAACCCTTGCACTGCCACACTACAGAAAGTTAACCCTTTATTATCACACTACCGACGGTTACCGGGTTAACCTACCGTGTGATAGTAAAGGGTTAACCTTCTGTAGTGTGGCAGTGAAAGGGTTAACCCGCTGTTGTGTGGCAGTGAAAGGGTTAAAATGTTTGGCTGTATTGTCGCAGTGAAAGGGTTAACGTTCTGCGGCACGCACACGGGCGAGCGCACACTTTGCCCACGTCTGTCGGCCTAGCGCTGTATTTTTGTATTTTTAATTATCAATCGTTGGAAAGCTAAAATGGCCGGCTTTCGATTGACACCCTACACTCAACCTATCACGTGCTTCCAATCTCGGGTTACAAGGCCGAATAACCAACAAGCGTCAGTTTTGTGACCACATCCGGTTTCGGCTGGCCCTTAACCCTTTCACTGCCACACTACAGAAGGTTAACCCAGGGTTAACCTTCTGTAGTGTGGCAGTGAAAGGGTTAACCGGCTGTTGTGTGGCAGTGAAAGGGTTAACCTTCTGTGTATTGTGGCAGTGAAAGGGTTAACCGTTTGGTAGTGCAGCAGTGAAAGGGTTAACGAACCGGTCACCTCTGACGGTGAAAACGATTGACCGTTTTTCCAGCCAAGAAGAAGATGGAGAAGTTGTTTGTTTTGCAAATTTCTCGTTCGCCACGTACAAATGAATTGCGCGGTCGGCCATTTTGGACAAATTATTACCGATACAGACATTACAAAAACACTCATTGTCCTTTGGGATTGTTATCAACTTTGGACCTGTACTAGATAGATAAGACTTCATGCTATGGAACCGTTGTGTTTTCCAGCTCCTACCTCTCAGCTGGAACTCAAAAACAGGCATCTGTTTGCAAGTAAAAAAAAAAACGTCAGTAAACATTTTATTTCAGTGTGTTCAAACCTCTGTAACTCTATTACATTAGCACTCAGAGTGATTCTTCCTGTGGTGGAAGACAGTTCCGAATGTTTCCCTTCAAAAGAGACCAGACTCATGCATGTACTGTAAGTGGTTCAAGAATAAATCGCAAATAACTTTTCCATACAGTGATAGAAGTGACCAACAGTGTTCCTTACAGAGTGATATATGACATGTGACCAACCGTGTTCCATACATAGTGAAATAAGAGACCAACGGTATTGAAAATGCCTTCAAAAACTAAATCCATGGCAGATTCATTCATTCGTTCAATCTGTATTTTAATATTGAAGGATCGTCGAGAGCAAGCTCTTGTGCGCAATGATGTCATGAAATACAGCACATAATAAATACAAAAAGAAAATGTGTAGAAACAGAAAGTCAATCAATTGAACATTTAAATTGACTGTTGTTTTCAATATGTTATTTATATGCATGTTAGTTTGTCCCGTTGCACGATCCTTCCCACAACAACCCTGTTCCCTCTGCCCCCCCCCCCCCCCCTCCTCCCCCCAGACACACAGGTGACACCATCTCAGCAAATTAATTGGATCTACTTGAGTGATAAAGGAATCAAAGTACACCGGTCCAATATGCGCAGCATTAACCAACCATGTAATTGCTCCATGCATGTTCGAAGAACTCGCACCTGTCAAGCAAATGTGTGTGAAAATATAATATATATATATAATTACTGTGTTATGCATTCAGATATTGGTCATTCACAGGTAAACGTTGTGCCATATTAAAGAGTAGATTGTGTGGTTAGCCTCTACGCCCGCTCAGGTTCTGATGATATTAGGGGTTTAACGCCTTTGTTCTTGAATATAAATGCAACGCTAATCTAACACTTTTACTCAACCATTGAGGGCTGCGCCGGAGCTGCACAAGTACACTGAACGTACTGCTTAGTGGAATATGTTTACATGTTAGAGTTTTGCAGTTAAAATGTTCTTAAACAGTCTATAGCATTATTGTAATTCCATCCAAGTCGCTGCCCTGTTGCTACTCGGGTATTCAATTCAATTCAATTCAATTCAATTCAAAAAACGTTATTAGTCCCGCAAGGGGCATTTTAAGGCATGATATCACAAACAGCTGCATTTCTATACATTAAAAACAAAACAGGACAAAACAGGGACAAGAGACATACATGACACTTCAAAGTATAAAAGACACGACACTGCCAGAATGGGATCCCTACATTGTTGATCTGTCAGTCCAATAAATAAATAAATTGATTTGGTCGGTATATAAAAAGTGCACTTTCGTCAAAAATATTAAAATCAAGGGGTCAAAGGGTGCACGTTTGTAAACTGACCTTTCCTCGTACTGTTTGCTATAAAGATGTAGTTATGATACTGCATACTTATAAAAAAAAAAAAAATTAAGATGTTTTTTTTTACAAACCGCTTGAATCATAGCCACGTTAATAATGCTTGTAATAAACCAAACCGTTTGTAAATCCGTCAATATTTCAGCGAGTTATGAGTATTTTTGTCTGTGCAGCTCACTCACTCTCACTCAAGGCTAACTGGAGCAAGATGGCGGCGGTTCAGTGACGTCGCTCTCCATTGGCCGGCAGCGCAGGCAAGCTATCTAGTGTTCTATATATATCTATGCTGTGGCCATTCACCAGTCGAATGGCCTCTGGTACAAACCCAAATTTCCTTCTGTTTGTTTTGCAGGCAGGCTGTCTAAAGCGCTTTCCTGAGGGCAGCAGGTCAAAACACACATGAAGGACATGTGTCGGATCATCAATTACTTTGTGTGCTTTCTTGAGCACTTGGGCATTGTAAAACTGCATTAGGGATCTTTGTGTTCTGTCGATAATTTTTTAGCTAAGGTTGACAACACCTTGCAGTTTGTTCTTGTCTCTTTGCCAGAGGGATGTGAACCAGCATACAAATGAAATGGTTAAAATATTTGAGTTTATCAACTTAAAAAAATTTAGGCAATTGATAGTTCTGGTAATTTATTTGGGTTTACAGTGTAAGATTAGCTCCTTCCAGACTGTCCGAGGAGAGAGGCTGCAAACTGTGCTGCTCTTTTGTGAACGGATCAATGCTAACGGCCAAACTGTATGCAGTAAACATTATAGCAAGTGATACAGTGGCCACGTCCATCCCATGATAGATGTGCAATTGAAAGGTCGATATGACGGGACTCAAGTACCTGATAAACATGTACGTGGAAGGGAACACTTAGGGTACTAAGGCTGAAACGGTTAGTGTGCACGATACAAGCATCATTCATGCTGAACACCTATGACAGTCCTATATGGTTTCCCTTTGAAGCCAGAAAGGGAGTTTGTATCCTTTAGCTCAATTTAGTCTTACGGACAGGAAGCAAAGCCTGATGGCTATTTGTTAGTCCTTCCCCCGATGAGGCCCATTGTCAGTTACCTACTTGTATCTCCAGGCTTTTATCTTATTAGACCAGCAACTATAGCCTGGATCTCCTAATCTGGTTATTTTAAACGTCTCAAGGCTGCACTCAGGCTAAGGTTACATGAGGGGAAAAACAACAACGTTGCATTTTCACTTTTCACAACGTTGCATTTTCACAGTCAGGTTAGACGTTGTCTCCTGAGCTCTCTCGTTGTCAGAAGCTAGGCGTGGTGGTCAGACGGCAACGGATCTCATCACTGAATTCAACGCTGAGCGTGCGCAGGCAGGCATTTGTCGCATGCACAGAGCTTTAAACACAGAACGCGCGTGTATGCATGTGTGAGGGGCTCGAGTCGCAAGTGTGTGTAAAAGCACAGCACAGCCCCGCCCCTTCTGCAGACAGAGAGACGAGAGGGGAGGGATAGGAGAGAACAAGATTAGTTCGCAACGTTTTAAATTCCTCTATAATTTCTCGAGTGCCGATAGCAGAACGGTTAAGTTTTAAGAGTTTTAACGTTGGTGCCTAGGGCACTCGCCCGCGCTCGACTACAGCAATGGCACGCGTGAGGTCACGTGGCACCGTTCCAAGGGACGCTTGACAACGAAAACACCATTCGAGCGTTGCTGCTGCTGGGCAAACGAAAATGCCAGCTAAAACGCCGTTGCCATTCGACTTGGACGTGCCAACGAAATCATTCGAAAATGCAACGTTGTTGTTTTTCCCTCATGTAACCTTAGCCTCAGAGCCTGAATCTTCTAATCTGGTTCTTTTAACCCTTTCACTGCCACACAACAGCCGGTTAACCCTTTCACTGTGACAATACCGAAGGTTAGCCCTTTACTATCACACAACCGATGGCGATGCTCTATCATTAGCATCATTAGCTCCGCATCCGCGCTAATTATGGAGCATCGCCGTCGTTTGTGTGATAGTAAAGGGTTAACCTTCTGTCGTGTGGCAGTGAAAGGGTTAAATGTCCCCAGGGTGCGCCCAGAGCTCCATAAAACTGCTGTCTCCTTGTATTCCACCTCAGGAATGGAATGAGCTGCAGAATGTGATTAGATTACATTAGATTCAATTGCCATGTCATCGCAGAGCACATGTGCAGTACAATGGAATGGAGTTGGAATCTAACCCAAAGCAACAGTAATTTTTGGCTCACCAGCCACTGTGGCTAGTGGTTTTCCAAAGTCACTAGCCACTCAACATTTTCACCTGCCAAAAATCACACGCACACACGCACGCACGCACGCACGCACGCACGCACGCACGCACAGAGTTACCTGCCACTGCCGAATTCTACCCGCATTTGGCGGGTGTTAATGTCAAGCCCTGATAGCAATATATAACATGTGAATATGTATACTGTATGATTAGTAGTACTGTAAATATGCTAGACTAATGTATGTGCACTATTATTATATACAAGCATGAATACACTATGGTAGTAAACCACACTATAGCCAGTGGTATACCTATACAGATATAGTGGACTATATAGATATAGGTTAAAGTATATACACAGTGTGTACAGTGGACAGTATGGGTTTACATGAAGACAGAGATACATGTATTGTACTGTATAGTGTCTACAGAGTTATTGCACATTGATATCCCAGTTTTTATGGATAGGCTATAGATTAAGGTAGTTTATATATACAGTATATAAAATGAAATACTGATTACCTTAGAACAGTGGTTCTCAAACTACGGGTCGCGACCCAAAGTGGGGTCGTGGGTAGGTGGCGCATTGGCAAGTAAAAAAAAATAAAAATATGTAATGTTCTGGCAACATATTTTGGCTAAATATGCCTTGTTTCATAAATGTGTATTGATAACATAGTGCTGTAATTAAATGTTCTAATAAATATGCATGATCAAGTTCAACAACGTGTGCTTTTATTTTGATATTCCTTAATTCCACATTGAAATTACGCCATACATTAAATGTGAGGTCGCCTAAAAGAAATCTTAAATAAAATGGGGTCACGGTATAACTTTAACAGTCTTTTATGCTGCTGATTTACATAACCTTGACTACTGTCGGTAGTGTGATAATAAAGGGTTAACCTTCTGTGTATTGTCGCAGTGAACGGTTTAACCGTTTCGTAGTGCGGCAGTGAAAGGGTTAAGGACTGTGTCTAAGGATACTATACGCTGTAGCTTTTAGGTAAAGTATGTATTTATCACGTGAAACCGCCTACGCCGCCGTCTAGACCGAGACGTCTCTGGAAGAAGAGATCTCGATGGGACCTTCCTGGCCGGGAGAAATAAATCTAACTTCAAAAAGATTACTCAGTTTGGGTCCCTGCGCGACAATGTTTTAATGAGCCTGTCTCTCCCAGGGCGGGAGAAGACATTTACCCACACGACTGGAGCAATTCAACGCTTTAATGGTCCCAGGTCCCGGGCTGAGTCTTGGTCCGTGGGATTGATTATTTCAGTCCGTCGTGTCGCCGGAGCCCAGCGTGTACAGTGTCAGCATGGGTTCAGGTCCTGCTGGCAACCATATCATTCAATCCCTGTTCCTCTTCTATTCCAATGCCTGGCTCCTTCCCCTGTAGTGTGCTCGTCTAAATGACTATGTAGGGTCATAGAGCTGGTTGGTACTATATATATATAGCAGGGTGGATTATCCCTGCTTCATGGGAGTGGTTGTACACGGCCACCTGGTAGCGGGATGCAGTAGATTCTAATCTATCTGAACTCCCGTCTTTGGGCCCGGAACATAGAACTGGAGGTCGGGCAGCAGGAGCGGATGGGGCCCAGGATTTACTAACCTGGGGGGTGGAACTCTGGTCCTCCTCGCCCTCCAGGGCGGTCAGCAGTAGCTCCCCACACACTCTCACTTCCCCCAGTACCTCCGTTAGCCCTCCCACACCTGGTGACTGTTAGTGGAATAATAATCTTGCGCTCCCCCAAAGCAGTACCCTTCCTCAACAACCTGTAGAGACCTTTATTAATTAACCATGTAATACGAATAGAGTGGAGAAGGGTTAAACAGTACTGCTAATAGTCATATTATTACCCGGTCAACAAAGGTTAGAACAAGGGCTCAGTAATAGACACACACACCGTGCTCCCATCTACGTCTCCTTTATATAAGGCTGGTCAAGTAGCAATTACAGGTTATAACTTCATGTGGTTCATATGCAATAGATTCACATTAGGCACCGGGTGCTCTCACTCACAACACAGGGGAACGCTATTCCCAAAATAGGCACCTAGTGCTCAGTACATTAATTCAAGAGCCCCGCTTTGAGTAGGGGAAGACCCAGGCACATATTAAGGAGTTCAATGGGAATTCAAGAACATCACAATATTATTACAATCAAAAATAAATTACATGTGGGCCCACGTTACCAAATAAAAGACCCTAGCTAAAGCCGGCTTAAAATGGTTGGGGTACCCCTAGACGCTGCTGCTAGCGTTCGTTTCAATTGGATATTGTTTTGGCACACGAAGAACCGCTGTACTTAACCGAGATGGCGGGTCCACTCTCACCACCCCTCGTCCGGGTGACAAGATGGCCGTCGGGCGATCCCGCGAGAACAGCCAGCGGGCTGGGGTAGGCAGCAGGGGCAGTGGCAGAGCTGGAGGAGCGTGCTGTGTTGTGGCAACCTCTGCTGGAAAAAGAGGTGTCCTCGGCTGCGTCGACGAGACGTCCACTGTGGGGCTGCTGACTGAGCTGGCGCGCGCTAAACTGTTTGCTACCTTAAACACAGCTAAACTGTGGGTCTTGGTGGACCCTCCTGCTGTCGCCTATACAGCTAACGCAACGTGGCTATATGCACCACCTGTCTTCAGCGACGCTCACCTTGTGGTATACTCAGAGTCACTATAGCCATTAGCAGCAAGCTAATATACCGCTTCAACTTCTAGGATAACCCGTGTTATTTACTGAAGTTGGTTCTTCTTTCCGTTTCACTATTCACACACTTCGCTTGTACTTCTAGGATAACCCGTGTTATAGCAAAGTTACTTGTTATCTCCCGTTGCTCTTCAACGGGGCTCTTCGAGAGCACACGTCCGTTCACGTTCAAGTTCACTGTCGAAGAGACCTTCCTCCTGTTCCGCCCTCCAGGTAACTAGCTTCTCACTCGCTGCTCCTTTCTCCTTCGCTCCGCCTGCCACCACCGCCCCCTGCTGGCGACCGCAAACTGGTCCCACTATGGGACACTCAAGGCAGGAAGAAAGATGATTCAATGTCACGTTAATGGTCCATATCGAAGCCAGAGGGAAGAAGAGCACCTCGCATTATTAGTCCGGGCGAGATATCAAAGAGGAACACTGTTTATCATGTCTTTGTGCACACAGGGGAAGTAACAGGTTAAGTCAGCACTTCTGAATAAATAGCAGAATATTCAGGATGCTACATATAGGTCTAAATGACCATGTAGGGTCATAGAGCTGGTTGGTACTATATATAGGTCTAAATGACCATGTAGGCTCCTAGAGCTGGTTGGTACTATATAGGTCTAAATACTGTTTTTGTTTGCTATTTTCTTTTAGAATACTGATCTGGAGTCTTAATTTTGTAATTTTTGTTAAGAATATAGGACAGGCATATATAAGCAGTATGCTTCAGTCTGTACCTTTTCAGTCACTGTAAAATCTAATATTGTTAAATGATGGTGTATATTGTATTGTGTGAGATGATGACTGAATAAACTACTACTACTACTAGTTCAATCTGGATTTAGTATCACCAGGCGTGACTCACAAACCGTGAATGAAATATACTGTAAGTACAGTTACTTGTTTATAATGTACATTTCTCCTCCATTTTTCTTCAGATTGCAACACTGTTTTTTGCTAGACGTTCACAGAAAGGTAGATAAACTAATTGTGTTCTAATTTAGGCCAATAACGTTCAGGTTTGTTAGACCTGTGAGATATGATCCCGAAAATAACACAGACAAATAATTTCACATCAGACGGCTCAAAGTTTGACATGGGGCTGGCATGAGCTGGGTAGTGTATTTTTTCTAAATTCGAAAGTCCATCGAAAGCCCTGGGTCTCTTCCTTCAAAAGACTACACTCACTTTTCGCTGTGCCACTTCTTCCCGTCAATATGCGCCAGCTTCCGACTCCATGCCCTGAGATTTCTATAATCTTATACTTCACTAATAACAGTTCAAATAAATCGTTGGTAAACAAACATAATGCTGAAAATATACACCTTGACTGCTGTTTTGACAGGGTTAGGGTCTTTACTCTTGGCTACATAAAAAAAAAAAAAAAAAAACATTAATTCATACAGTCTGTAGAGATGGATTTATGATGTGATGTATAATATAACTAAGTGCTTTAGTTATAAATTAAGCTTCTGACGGCCTGTCATTAGGCCCAACATTAGCCGCCTGTTATAATCACCAGTGTAACTCGAGCGCCCCCTACTGGTTGAAATACCATTAACCCGGTGCACACACAGCGCCCACGCCCCCAGTGGACAGAGTCCTAAGGGATACAACTGTATAATAACACATCCACAGAGCTTTTAGAAAGTTGCAGAATAAAAGTGTTGCTTTCCCCCTAAAATATATAATTTTAAAACATATTTGCAGGTTGAAAATGAATGGCCTCCCTACTTCTGATTTCCCCACGTGGAATGCACCTGATTGGATAAATGCCGTGCTGGTAGCTTTAGTGGAATGCACCTGATTGGATAAATGCCGTGCTGGTAGCTCTAGTGGAATGCACCTGATTGGATAAATGCCGTGCCGGTAGCTCTAGTGGAATGCACCTGATTGGATAAATGCCGTGCCGGTAGCTCTAGTGGAATGCACCTGATTGGATAAATGCCGTGCCGGTAGCTCTAGTGGAATGCACCTGATTGGATAAATGCCGTGCTGGTAGCTCTAGTGGAATGCACCTGATTGGATAAATGCCGTGCTGGTAGCTCTAGTGGAATGCACCTGATTGGATAAATGCCATGCTGGTGATCTAGCGGCCGAATGTTATCTATAGCACCTTTATGTTTTTTGCAAAAAAACTAGTCTAAATCTAATGTTAATTACTTATTTTCAATCACCTCTTTCTTTCCTTGTATTGGACATGTCATTTTTGATGAATGTAGCAACACACCAATTTGTATTTGATTAATTATCCCCTTCCCTGCCTGCCTACCCCACACCCAAGGGTAAAAAAAAAAGACTGAGCAGTACATTAGGTACGCAGTGTTCCTGGCTCCAAATACCACAGTTAATCGGTCGATACAAGTTAACTGATTGCTTGTGTCCCCCTTGTGAAATCATAAAGGGCAATATGTCTGAACAGGTGTTGCATATCTAGTATCTATCTATCTATCTATCTATCTATCTATCTATCCATCTATCTATCTATCTATCCATCCATCCATCCATCCATCCATCCATCCATCCATCCATCCATCCATCCATCCATCCATCCATCCATCCATCCATCCATCCATCCATCCATCCATCCATCCATCCATCCATCCATCCATCCATCCATCCATCCATCCATCCATCCATCCATCCATCCATCCATCCATCCATCCATCCATCCATCCATCCATCCATCCATCCATCCATCCATCCATCCATCTATCTATCTATCTATCTATCTATCTATCTATCTATCTATCTATCTATCTATCTATCTATCTATCTATCTATCTATCTATCTATCTATCTATCTATCTATCTATCTATCTATCTATCTATCTATCTATCATTCTATCTATCTATCTGTGTGTATATCTATCCACCTACCCACCCCTACATTCATCCCTACTTCCCTTCCTCCCTCTATACACCCATCCATCAATCATTCCTCCATCCATCCATCTATCTATCCATCCATCCTTCATCCCTTTATACATCCATCCATCCACCAATCCATCCTTCCTCCCTTTATCCATCCATCCATCCATATTTCTTCCCTCTATCCATCCATACATTCATCCATCATTCATCCGTCTATCCATCAATCCATCTATCATCCCCTCCCTCCCTCCATCCAACACCATTTAAGTGAGATATTAGCTACCAGCAGAGTGCGAGATTGTATGTTTTAGTGGAATGGAGTGTAAAATTCTCATCATACAATTCAGACCCTGTGGAGCAGCATTCAGTGCATGCCTGGGCCCTCATTCATCAACGTGTTCTACGCACAGATCTGTGCTTACCCTTTCTAAGCAAAGAGTGGGATTCATCAATTTCGATTTGAACTTGACTCCGTGCTTACATCTACGCACAGGTCAGACCACACTTACCTGACGCCCAGTGGTAGAATATATTATTACAACAAGGAAATGAGCTTCTGTGCATAATAACACTGGCATGTTCTGTACGAACCGTAGTTCATTATAGTTCATTGTAAAATAGCAACAGTAGTGTAATTATGGTCAAAACCCTATAAATAGCATTTGGAATAATAGATCTTTCTCTCAGAATGAATGCAGCATGGTTTATATAGCGTTATCGGAATATACGGGGTGTAGGCTACTGACTGACTGCGCTCCGCGTAGCTTGATTGATTGATTGAAAAGTTTATTAACAGATTGCAGAATGGGTACAGTACAGTACAGCTCAGTACATACAATTGTTAATTGGGGATGCAGACCAACTTTCGTCTTGTTTACATCAGGGTCCCCCATTTTCAATTCATCATAAATCATAAAGCTCAACTCGTTATTATTTTGCGCACAGACCGCCGAAACATGGGAACGTTTTGATTATATTTAAAAGGCTTTACGTTAAACGAAACAAGTGGAATTTCGAAGCTGTAAGCAGAATAAGTCATATGAATATAGTGTTCTTCCCCCTTTTTACTGTATAAGAAAGAATAGAAAACGCATTGCAATGACACCATGCAGATAGTGGACAGACTATGTATATGATGGGATTCAAGTTCGCGTTTTTGTTGCTCATAGGCATGCTGTCAGAGTATGATATCTTAATCAAACATTCTAGAACATTTGTCGTCACAGATCATGTCCTAATAGAACATAGGCTATGGCATGGATCGTGATATTGTGTGGACTGTAATTATTACTGTACCGGTACCACCCATTGTGACAACAGCCTTGTGAGTCCCGCACACAAACATGATGGAATTCAAGTTCATGTATTGAAAGACATGCCTACATCATACATGCAGTGAGATTCATTGTTCTTGTATATGCTCTCTATTATTGTTTATATAGGCTACCCAATACTGACATCAAAATAGATTGTAGTATGCCTCTAGAAATCATATGCAGCAGGTAGAAAATTGACGGGAGATCCATCGCGATTTGGAATAGAATTGAGGAGAACTTTAATCCCTGGGTATCAATCAAACAACACGGGAAAAGGCAGTCATATTCCAGCGCGGTCTTTATTAGCCGACAACAAAATAGATGCCTCTAAAAATCATATAGCCAATCGAACACAACTAATAAAGGCATTCATATTACAGCACGGTTATAATGACACACAACCAACGCCAAACAGTGGTCAACGAACGGTCTTTATTAGTATTCTGAGCTGTCCAGGCAGAATTGCAGCAATGGTCTTAGGGAGCCATTGATATCTGACATCACCGTTTACAAGTCCGCCTTTTATTATTTATCCCATAATACGCGATAGTGTCTTCTTGGTTCGACAGCAGTGAACAATCTTCGTGGAGTTTCTCAGGGTTCCGCTCGGGTCAGTCCATTATTTCACATCCCATGGGGGGTGTTTCCTCATTTTCATGACCATATATGGATAATCATGCACGAGCATTGACGGTAGAACAAAGTGGTATTCATCAACACGGAGGGGCATAGAGCCTGCGTACGCACCGTGTGATGAATCCCGACTTCCCTGTGCGTACACTAGTTCTACATTCCGTGCTTACGTGTGGAAATAGAAATGTTCTACGCACACTATTGATGAATGAGGGCCCTGGCTTCCATATTCTGAACGGAACAGGACGTTTACAAATATGATGCATGATCCCCCCTGTCTCCGGAGGTCTCGTAGTGGTGACCGGAGTGCCGGATGTCCCGCGATGATGTCGGGGAGTTCGTGACCCTCTCTGCGCTGCCCCTATCTCCCTGTCTCCGGCTGTCCCTGAGCAACGACCGGAGTGTTAAATGTCCCTTGACTAAGACGGGGAGGATGTGACCCTCTTTGCGCCGCCCCTGTGCCTCAAATAGATTGCTATCAGCTCTATCTTTAATCTTTCAAAATGTTCAGTTGCTATCGCTATTAGCTCTATCTTTAATTTTTCAAAATGTACAGTTGCTATTGCATGCACTCATCTGTGTTCCACTACACACATGAGTGCATGCTTACCAACTGTCCATCTGCAACACTACTATCACCAACATCTAAGAAGGGAGATCCCCCCTTGAATGGCCCTTCTAAGGTTTCTCTCCTCCACACTGCCTGTGGAGCTTTTTTCCCTATTGTTAGGTTTTAGTGAGTTTTTCCTTACCTTCGCGTGGGGTATGTCTGGGAGTGCTTGCATTCTTTCATTTATTTGCATCCATCTAAAAATGTTTGCACCTTATGGTGTTCTTGTTCTGTTCTTGACTTATTGTTATGTTTTCTTCTTGACTTGTTTAAAGAAGATCTGTACGGCCCATGGGGACATTAACGTGTGTTGTCGGGCCCTATAAATAAATTTGATTTGATTTGATTTGATCCAGCGATATCATATCGCTGCCTGTCAATTATGTGCCCCAGGTACTCGACAGAAGGTTGGAAAAACTCGCATTTGTCTTCCCGGACTCTCAGACCATATTCCTCCAGTCTTTGTAGTGTAGCCTCCAGGTTCCTTAAGTGCCACTGCTCATCTGGTCCTGTGATAAGCAGGTCATCCAGGTAACACTGGACCCCTCGTAGCCCACTTAGGATCTGGTCCATTGCTCTTTAGAAAAGTGCTGGAGCAGAAGTAATCCCAAAAGGAAGCCTCTGGTACCTGAATAGCCCCTTGTGTGTCACTATGGTCAACAGTTCCTGTGACTCTGGATCTACATGCATCTGGAGATATGCCTGACATAAGTCTATTTTACTAAACTTCTGTCCCCCAGCTAAACCTGAAAAGAGTTCATCAATGAGGGGTAGTGGATACTGTTCTGCAATCAAGACAGGGTTCACAGTGACTTTAAAATCACCACAGATTCTCAGACCCCCATCCTTCTTCATGACTGGAACAATCTGCGTGGCCCATTCACTGGTGCTCACTGGTCCCAACACCCCACGCTTCACTAATCTGTCTAGTTCTGCATCTACCTTGGGTTTGATGGCATACGGAACAGGTCTAGCCTTTAAACACCTTGGTGTGCTTCCTGGTTTGACTGTCAGATTAACAGTAATGTCCTTCATGCTGCCAAGGTCTCCATCAAAAACTTTGGAGTGCTTCTTCAAAATCTCCTGTAGGGGGCCTGTGTCTCCATCCTTAACACAATGGGGACGAACAACGGATATATACGTGTTTCGATTCCACCCGTTGTGGACAGAAGCACGGATATATCCGTGGCAAGTTGTTTTGGCTTTTATTCCATTTTAATAACCTATTCAAGGTCGCCGAGCTGCTCGAGAAAGTGCAATACCGGCCAGATCCTCTTAGGGGCGCTATCTCGATAATGCAGTGTGCCCTGTGGCTGAACGGAGCATTATTATTTTTTTTACTTTCAATGGAGTTTTCAGTTAGCTGGATTCTGGATGTGCAGCATGTAGCTTGGATTACGTTTTGGATTGCGGATTTCACTATGCAATAAGGGGATTTATCATCAGCCAATGGACATATCGATCTACCAGATGGCGATCGATAACGGGGAAATGCTCAGGGGGATCCAACCGGCTCATGGTAAGATCTTTTTCACGTAAATTACAGCCCGATCGAGCCTTGTTATGATACCATACAATACGGTGTGGCTACTTAGACGAACAAGGTTATTGGTAATCAATAATAAGAAACGACGCCCCCCCCCCCCCCTTTCATGCATACATGCTTGAGGATCGTGCCGATCATATGCAGTTTGAGTTTTAACTGTAGCATCTGTATAACGGAAATGCCATTGGATATAACATTAGTAGCTATTAGCCCTTTATCTAGCCTTCCAGGAAATATACTAGACCAAATGCCATATAACGCTTATATTCACGGCGCTATAAAATGAGAACGTATTGATGACATTTTTTTTTCTTTAATCCATTTTGAAGGGACGGTTTATGGTCCCAATTGACAATGAGAATGGACAGATAGCAATACTATAAAGTATAGATTTAGCTCTACAAACAGCCCCAAGTCTGTTTACATTTGCCGGTCCTCTAGAGATTTATTAGACGCATCCCAATGGCCCTGAATGTGTTAACCATGAACACTTCTTGCCAGTTCAGTCTGAGTTTCTCAAGCCATCGCCGTCCTAGCAGAGCTGGATGGTTTCCACGAATGATGTACAGTGGAAGAGTCTTCTTCCGCTTGTTGTGTTCCACTGTCACGTTCACAACTCCTAACACTGGGACAGCCTCTCCAGTGTAGGTTCTTAACTTCCATTTGCTCACTCGAAGAGTCAGGTGCTGCAGCTTCTCTTTGAAAACAGCCTCTGATACCATGGACACACGTGTGCCGGTGTCCACTTGCATCCGCACTGCTTTATTGTCCAACAGTGGTGTGACCCAGTATCCATCATCACTGTCCAGCACAGATACAACATGTACAGTATCCATCATCACTGTCCAGAACAGATACAACATGTACAGTATCCATCATCACTGTCCAGAACAGATACAACATGTACAGTATCCATCATCACTGTCCAGAACAGATACAACATGTACAGTATCATCATCATCATCATCATCATCATCATCATCATCATCATCATCATCATCATCATCATCATCATCATCATCATCATCATCATCATCATCATCATCATCATCATCATCATCATCATCATCATCAGACTCACAGTCACTCTGCTCGTCCTGTCCGAGCTCCATCTTATTCACACGTTTCTTCTTGTTTCTGTAGAAACCACCTTTCTTCATCTCAGTGTGCTGTTTGTATGTCTGGGTCTTTTTTATTTCCACAGGCACGTTCGATGTGGCCTTTTATACCACAGTTTCTGCAGTCTACGTCTTTACCCCAACACTCTGATGACTGATGCCCTATTCTCCCACAGCGGTAGCATGGCTTGCCAGCTGTTGTCTTCTTGTCCTCAAAAGACAACTTGTGCACTTGGGCTGATAGACTTAGCTGCTGTGCTTCTCGGGCAGCCATTTCCATTGACCTACTTATCTCTATGGCCTTTTCCAGTCGCAGGTTAGCTTCACTCAGTAGTCATTTCTGAATAGACTCACTGCGTAGACCACACACCAGTCTGTCACGTATGGTGTCATTGAGTGAACCCCCAAATTCACAATATTCAGACTGGCGTTTAAGTACAGCTACAAACTGTGAAACAGATTCACCCTCTTCTTGGTTCCTTTTATGGAATTTGAAACGCTCTGCAATGACCTGGCTTAGAAGAGTAGTGATCTTTTAATATTCCCACTATGTCTTCATAGGACTTGTCCCCTGGCTTCTCCGGTTGCACTAGACTGTGCAGTAGGTTATAGGTTTTTGCTCCCATAACACTTAAAAATGTTGGTACCATGATATCCTCTTCTATCTTATTAGCAAGTGCAAAATACTCAAACCTCTCGGTGTAAGAACTCCATTGTTCTGTTTCCTCGAATGGTCCAATATGTCCAAACAGTGCAGCCATCTTCAAGCAATTAGTCTTATCCTTGTTTCGTTTGAGTTACTGTCTTTGGTAACTTTGGTACTGTCCTGGCACCATCCTTCCCCCTTCATTTACTCAGTCTCCTTCCTATCGCTGAGATTTCACCTTTTTCTTTTATTCCGCCCGCAACAGTGTCAAAACAGCAGTATAGTACGCACCGTTGGCAAGTTACCGTAGCTCCGACGTCATGCTGTACACTCGCAAAAACAAACAAACACGTCAGATGCGGACTTTCGCCGACAATAACAAACACAACGTGAGATTACGTATTATCCTCGTCGCCAGTTTTGTTGTATACTCATCTGGTTATTAGTACAACATATAATAATGAGGAGACACGAGACAAGGGTAATTTCCAGTTGGCAGCTCTTTAGTGGTAAACTCAACACAGGTGATTACAATGACACCCGTACTTATTAGCAGGGGGCGTGACAGTATCTAATAAGGGGCAAACTTAGAATGTCAATACACAACACGTACCACTAAAATATTGTCAGAAATCACATTTTAGGTCCAACTTTAGGTAGGCTAAAGAAAAGGTTGACAAGTGAACAAGCCACCGTTTTATTTTAGAAAATGTTGAATAATATATATATTCAATAATAATATTCAACATTTTCTAAAATAAAACGGTGGCTTGTTCACTTGTCAACTTTTCTTTACCTAAAGTTGAACCTAAAATGTGATTGTACAACGTGTATGCATTACAAATACGTATTTGTAATGCATACATGTTGTACATTCAGATACAATTATGTAAATATATTACTTATAACTTGCACTCATTGTCCAAAGGTTGACTCTGAGAATTAGACACCCGGTCTTAAAGAAACATTACAATGACAGGGTCAGCGTTAAGCTCAGTGTGTGGTCAGGGTTAGGCTCAGTGTAGGGTCAGGGTTAAGCTCAGTGTAGGGTCAGGGTTAATCTCAGTGTAGGGTCAGGGTTAAGCTCAGTGTAGGGTCAGGGTTAAGCTCAGTGTGTGGTCAGGGTTAAGCTCAGTGTGTGGTCAGGGTTAAGCTCAGTGTAGGGTCAGGGTTAAGCTCAGTGTAGGGTCAGGGTTAAGCTCAGTGTGTGGTCAGGGTTAAGCTCAGTGTAGGGTCAGGGTTAAGCTCAGTGTAGGGTCAGGGTTAGACTCAGTGTAGGGTCAGGGTTAAGCTCAGTGTAGGGTCAGGGTTAATCTCAGTGTAGGGTCAGGGTTAGACTCAGTGTAGGGTCAGGGTTAAGCTCAGTGTAGGGTCAGGGTTAAGCTCAGTGTAGGGTCAGGGTTAAGCTCAGTGTAGGGTCAGGGTTAAGCTCAGTGTAGGGTCAGGGTTAAGCTCAGTGTGTGGTCAGGGTTAAGCTCAGTGTAGGGTCAGGGTTAAGCTCAGTGTGTGGTCAGGGTTAAGCTCAGTGTAGGGTCAGGGTTAAGCTCAGTGTAGGGTCAGGGTTAAGCTCAGTGTAGGGTCAGGGTTAAGCTCAGTGTAGGGTCAGGGTTAAGCTCAGTGTAGGGTCAGGGTTAGGCTCAGTGTAGGGGTTGGCTGCCTGGTTCTCACGTCCCACCTGTATCGCCACCCCAGCCTTCACCATCAGCCTAAAACCTCACCCAGGAAGTCGGAGGGATAGTGTGGGTCCCTAAAGGCCTAACGCCCCCCAGGTTCCCCCCAGGGCCAGAGACATGTCCTTAACCCTTTCACTGCCACACTACAGAAGGTTATCCCTTTACTATCACACTACCGACGACAGTAAAAGGGTTATTCAGCATCAGGACTGACTGAGATAGGAGGTGTATATGAAGGCAACCTTTTGAAGGCCTGTACAGCCTTTTGAAAAAACAAACACAAAACATGAATCACTGCCCAGAGGCTCAGCCGGGGATTAGATTTGCATCTAATGAATAACAGCTAAAGAGGAAATAACTCAGGATCCCCCCCGGCGGAGGTGAACGTACAGGAACACTGTATTCATCAAGGTACGTCAGGGATCGCATGCTGAGTATATAGTGAGTTGAATCAGACCTTTTCGTCAAGCTTGAGTGAACGTAAAGTAAAGTAAAGGTTTAAATTATTTGTTTTACCACAGAGAGAAACCCCAGAACTGGTCCAGTGACAATGAAGCTCTGGTAGGCTCAAGGATCAAGTCTCGTGTTGGTGGGGTATCTCATGTGGGGTATCTCCCTGGCCTTTCTGTGTGGAGTTTGCATGTTCTCCACCTCTGTGCTCGCAAGGGTTTCCCCTCCCGATAAGCCCATGTCTGCTCCCGGCTGCCCTTGGGGGGAAGGACGACGGGATGGGAGGTGCAGAGAACATTTCATCAGTGACTCAGTGCACGTGTGTTCCTGTGGGTCGCCCATCGCATTTGTGTGTGTTAAAATCTGCATGACAAATACAGACTTCTTCTTCTTCTTAGATTATTGTGTTTTCTGTTGTTTCAGCCCACGTCCCTTGCAGAGTTTAATTAAAGACAGTTCTGTTAACACCGACCCACGTTCTCGAAGAGGCACTGAAGGCTCCTCCTTCAGGTCGTCCACTGCTGATGACATCACTTCCTCTGCCTAATGTTATGGAAGGGTTCTCCATGAACCCATGTGATGAGATTCCGTTCCAAAGTAACTGCACTTACCATTCTGTCTTGACAATAATAGTGAAGTGGATCTTCACATTGACACCTGACTCTCTTTCCGATCGTATCAGCAACAGTTAGTGCTCGAAGTCTTCTGCCTATATTTTCTATTTAAGATAATAATCTGTGTCTGGGCGCAGTGCGATATACTATGCTGGGAGCTTCCAGCTTGTCTGAGTGAATGTCAGTGTGAGCGCATCGCTCACTTGGTCCTATGTAAAGCACACAGCTCTGCTTTTTGTACCGATGTCCCTTTTAAAAGTATGTACATTGTAAATCAATAGATAGATCTGTAAATCAGTACACAGATCTGTTAATCAGTACATAGTACTGTAGGTCTGTAAAGACAAGATAAGATATTCCTTTATTGATCCCCTTGGGGAAATGCAGGCATCATAGCATCATGGGGGAAGGGGGGGGGGGTACAGGTAGTAAAAACAACACAAGCAGTGTAAACAAATAGGTCAATATAATTTACTATCTAACTAGCTGAAAATATATTCACAGTATTCACAGTGTCACGTAGGGTGCAGTATGCCTAAGGTAGTGTTATAATTTACTATCTACTGAAATATACATTATTCACAGTATCACAGTATCCACATAGGGTGCAGTATGCCTAAGGTAGTGTTATAATTTACTATCTACTGAAATATACATTATTCACAGTATCACAGTATCCACATAGGGTGCAGTATGCCTAAGGTAGTGTTATAATTTACTATCTACTGAAATATACATTATTCACAGTATCACAGTATCCACATAGGGTGCAGTAAGCCTAAGGTAGTGTAAATTGTCCTCCTTGGGTTCCTATTAGTCCCAGGTCAATGTCTGGCAGCAGGATAGATCTGTAAATCAGTACACAGATCTGTTAATCAGTACATAGTACTGTAGGTCTGTAAATCAGGATAGATCTGTAAATCTGTACATACATATTTAAATCAGTACATATATCTTTAAATCTGTACATAGATCTGTACATATTTACACACAACTGTAAATCAGTAAATACTGTAGATCTGTAAACCAATACAAGATCCGTAAATGTGTACTCTTAGTAGATCTGTACATTTGTATGTAAATCATTCTGTATACAGATCTGTGTACAGATGTCCTCTGAGACCAGGTGTGTTGCTCCTCCTCTGAGACCAGGTGTGTTGCTGCTCTGAGACCAGGTGTGTTGCTCCTCTGAGACCAGGTGTGTTGCTCCTCTCAGACCAGGTGTGTTGCTCCTCTGAGACCAGGTGTGTTGCTCCTCCTCTGAGACCAGGTGTGTTGCTCCTCCTCTGAGACCAGGTGTGTTGCTCCTCTGAGACCAGGTGTGTTGCTCCTCCTCTGAGACCAGGTGTGTTGCTCCTCCTCTGAGACCAGGTGTGTTGCTCCTCCTCTGAGACCAGGTGTGTTGCTCCTCCTCTGAGACCAGGTGTGTTGCTCCTCTGAGACCAGGTGTGTTGCTCCTCCTCTGAGACCAGGTGTGTTGCTCCTCTGAGACCAGGTGTGTTGCTCCTCCTCTGAGACCAGGTGTGTTGCTGCTCTGAGACCAGGTATGTTGCTGCTCTGAGACCAGGTGTGTTGCTCCTCCTCTGAGACCAGGTGTGTTGCTCCTCCTCTGAGACCAGGTGTGTTGCTCCTCTGAGACCAGGTGTGTTGCTCCTCCTCTGAGACCAGGTGTGTTGCTGCTCTGAGACCAGGTATGTTGCTCCTCTGAGACCAGGTGTGTTGCTCCTCTGAGACCAGGTGTGTTGCTCCTCCTCTGAGACCAGGTGTGTTGCTCCTCCTCTGAGACCAGGTGTGTTGCTCCTCCTCTGAGACCAGGTGTGTTACTCCTCTGAGACCAGGTGTGTTGCTCCTCCTCTGAGACCAGGTGTGTTGCTCCTCCTCTGAGACCAGGTGTGTTGCTCCTCCTCTGAGACCAGGTGTGTTGCTCCTCCTCTGAGACCAGGTGTGTTGCTCCTCCTCTGAGACCAGGTGTGTTGCTCCTCCTCTGAGACCAGGTGTGTTGCTCCTCTGAGACCAGGTGTGTTGCTCCTCCTCTGAGACCAGGTGTGTTGCTCCTCCTCTGAGACCAGGTGTGTTGCTCCTCTGAGACCAGGTGTGCTGCTCCTCTGAGACCAGGTGTGTTGCTCCTCCTCTGAGACCAGGTGTGTTGCTCCTCCTCTGAGACCAGGTGTGTTGCTCCTCCTCTGAGACCAGGTGTGTTGCTCCTCCTCTGAGACCAGGTGTGTTGCTCCTCCTCTGAGACCAGGTGTGTTGCTCCTCCTCTGAGACCAGGTGTGTTGCTCCTCTGAGACCAGGTGTGTTGCTCCTCCTCTGAGACCAGGTGTGTTGCTCCTCCTCTGAGACCAGGTGTGTTGCTCCTCTGAGACCAGGTGTGTTGCTCCTCCTCTGAGACCAGGTGTGTTGCTCCTCTGAGACCAGGTGTGTTGCTCCTCCTCTGAGACCAGGTGTGTTGCTCCTCCTCTGAGACCAGGTGTGTTGCTCCTCCTCTGAGACCAGGTGTGTTGCTGCTCCTCTGAGACCAGGTGTGTTGCTCCTCCTCTGAGACCAGGTGTGCTCCTCCTCTGAGACCAGGTGTGTTGCTCCTCCTCTGAGACCAGGTGTGTTGCTCCTCCTCTGAGACCAGGTGTGTTGCTCCTCTGAGACCAGGTGTGTTGCTCCTCCTCTGAGACCAGGTGTGTTGCTCCTCTGAGACCAGGTGTGTTGCTCCTCTGAGACCAGGTGTGTTGCTCCTCCTCTGAGACCAGGTGTGTTGCTCCTCCTCTGAGACCAGGTGTGTTGCTCCTCCTCTGAGACCAGGTGTGTTGCTCCTCCTCTGAGACCAGGTGTGTTGCTCCTCTGAGACCAGGTGTGTTGCTCCTCTGAGACCAGGTGTGTTGCTCCTCCTCTGAGACCAGGTGTGTTGCTCCTCCTCTGAGACCAGGTGTGTTGCTCCTCCTCTGAGACCAGGTGTGTTGCTCCTCTGAGACCAGGTGTGTTGCTCCTCTGAGACCAGGTGTGTTGCTCCTCTGAGACCAGGTGTGTTGCTCCTCCTCTGAGACCAGGTGTGTTGCTCCTCTGAGACCAGGTGTGTTGCTCCTCTGAGACCAGGTGTGTTGCTCCTCCTCTGAGACCAGGTGTGTTGCTCCTCCTCTGAGACCAGGTGTGTTGCTCCTCCTCTGAGACCAGGTGTGTTGCTCCTCCTCTGAGACCAGGTGTGTTGCTCCTCCTCTGAGACCAGGTGTGTTGCTCCTCCTCTGAGACCAGGTGTGTTGCTCCTCCTCTGAGACCAGGTGTGTTGCTCCTCCTCTGAGACCAGGTGTGTTGCTCCTCCTCTGAGACCAGGTGTGTTGCTCCTCCTCTCAGACCAGGTGTGTTGCTCCTCCTCTGAGACCAGGTGTGTTGCTCCTCCTCTGAGACCAGGTGTGTTGCTCCTCCTCTGAGACCAGGTGTATTGCTCCTCCTCTGAGACCAGGTGTGTTGC
The DNA here is from genome assembly GCF_963971535.1 of Notolepis coatsorum. Classification (NCBI taxonomy): domain Eukaryota; kingdom Metazoa; phylum Chordata; class Actinopteri; order Aulopiformes; family Paralepididae; genus Notolepis; species Notolepis coatsorum. The sequence goes on from NC_140165.1 coordinate 263,487,984, forward strand.
TCCTCCTCTGAGACCAGGTGTGTTGCTCCTCCTCTGAGACCAGGTGTGTTGCTCCTCCTCTGAGACCAGGTGTGTTGCTCCTCTGAGACCAGGTGTGTTGCTCCTCCTCTGAGACCAGGTGTGTTGCTCCTCCTCTGAGACCAGGTGTGTTGCTCCTCCTCTGAGACCAGGGCCCTCATTCATCAACGTGGACTTTGACCTTGACCTACTTCCACACGTAAGCACGGAATTTAGAACTAGCGCACGCACAGGGAAGTCGGCATTCATCACACGTGCGTAAGCAGGCTCTACGCACACCTGTCATGATGAATCCCACCTTGGCCCTGCGCCGCAGCTCGTGCACGCTTTCACGTATTTGCATACCAAAACCGCCCCGACCAACCAAATATGGTCAGGCCCTCCCCTTCAAATACCATGAGGGAATCCCTGTGCGTGGAATGTTGGAGGATGGCAAAGCGAACGAAAAAGAGAAACTACACAGACACCGAGGTGGAGGTCCTCGTAACGGAGGTGGATAAATAAAAGGCGGATTTGTAAACGGTGATGTCAGATATCAACGGCTCCCTAAGACCATTGCTGCAATTCTGCCTGGACAGCTCAAAATACTAATAAAGACCGTTCGTTGACCACTGTTTGGCGTTGGTTGTGTTGTGTGTCATTATAACCGTGCTGTACAATATGAATGCCTTTATTAGTTGTGTTCGATTGGCTATATGATTTTTAGAGGCATCTATTTTGTTGTCGGCTAATAAAGACCGCGCTGGAATATGACTGCCTTTTCCCGTGTTGTTTGATTAATACCCACGGATTAAAGTTCTCCTCAATTCTATTCCAAATCGCGATGGATCTCCCGTCAATTTTCTACCTGCTGCATGATTTCTAGAGGCATACTACTACAATCTATTTTGATGTCAGTATTGGGTAGCCTATATAAACAATATAATACAAGAGCATATACAAGAACAATGAATCTCACTGCATGTATGATGTATCCTGCCTTTCAATACATGAACTTGAATTCCATCATATAGTCTGTCCACTATCTGCATGGTGTCATTGCAATGCGTTTTCTATTCTTTCTTGTACAGTAAAAAGGGGGAAGAACACTATATTCATATGACTTATTCTGCTTACAGCTTCGAAATTCCACTTGTTTCGTTTAACGTAAAGCCTTTTAAATATAATCAAAACGTTCCCGTGTTTCGGCGGTCTGTGCGCAAAATAATAACGAGTTGAGCTTTATGATTTATGATGAATTGAAAATGGGGGACCCTGATGTAAACAGGACGAAAGTTGGTCTGCATCCCCAATTAACAATTGTATGTACTGAGCTGTACTGTACTGTACCCATTCTGCAATCTGTTAATAAACTTTTCAATCAATCAATCAATCAATCAAGCTACGCGGAGCGCAGTCAGTCAGTAGCCTACACCCCGTATATTCCGATAACGCTATATAAACCATGAATGAATGAATGAATGAGAACTTTATTAACAGATTGCAGAATGGGTACAGTACAGTACAGCTCAATACATACAATTGTTAAGGGGATGCAGACCAGAGAAAGACTTTCGTCTTGTTTACATCAGGGTCCCCCATTTTCAATTCATCGTAACATATATGACATGCTGCATTCATTCTGAGAGAAAGATCTATTATTCCAAATGCTATTTATAGGGTTTTGACCATAATTACACTACTGTTGCTATTTTACAATGAACTATAATGAACTACGGTTCATAGAACATCCAGTGTTATTATGCACAGAAGCTCATTTCCTTGTTGTAATAATATATTCTACCACTGGGCGCGAGGTACGCCAGGTCCGAAATGTGCGTAGATGTAAGCACGAAGTCAAGTTCAAGTTGAAGTTGATGAATCCCACTCTTTGCTTAGAAATGATCGTACGCACGGGTTACGCACAGATCTGTGCGTAGAACACGTTGATGCATGAGGGCCCAGGTGTGTTGCTCCTAATGAGAGCAGGTGTGTATAAAACATCTGCACCGCCAGGCTTATTAAATTAAAACGCACACAATAATCGATCTACTCTGAGTTTAGCGCTCCATCCCTGGAGACTTGTGTGTCCTCTGTCTGCCCTTGATCCTAACAAGGTTGTTTAACTGCCATCATGGCAACTGCAGGCCCGTGGGACTGGAGGGAACTAGTTTTTAAAACGCTTCAAATGGGAGAGAGTTATCTCAGAACAGCCCACTGCGCTCCGAACACCACCCAGACACGGAAACCTTCAACAGCTGGAGCGCATCACGCCTTTCCTCCACCTGAAATCCACGTGTATTTAGACGGCACGGAGCATATTAATGGACACTACAAATAAATGCAGTGTAAACACACCGGATTTAGCAAGGAGGCTAGTTTTCATCCGCAGTCCGCACACAGAATATAAAAACGAAACAAGCAGGCAGTGAAGCATATCATGCTACCAGACAGAGCATAAAAACATACATGCAAGAAACAAAGTACCAGGTATAAAGTGCATCTATATGGTTTAGCAGCGTTTTTACAGGGCAATACGGAATCGTATTAAAGTGCTTTTAAGTAATATAGGATTTGTTGTCAGGGTGCACTACTAGACTATTAGACTATGTATGGTCACAGGTTTGGTTGTCGAGTAACCATTTTCTTTTTTTTATTTAACTTAAAGGATGGAAATTATGTACAATCTCGTATGGTCAGTGGTAGATCATTCCAGATGAAACAGCCCTGGACTGAGAGGATGTGTTTACCGAAGGCGGTTTGGCCGGCCGCGCACTTCGCAATCCCCTCGAGTGGCTGCTCTAGTGCTGATTCCTCTATCGGGCTTCCTTTCTATGACTTCCCTCAGAGGGGGCGGGCACAGACCATGCAGGGTCTTGTATATAACAATAGCCTATTTAAAAACTTTAAAATTGGCAAAACAAAAAAAGAAATTACCTTTGAAGAATGTGAGAATGTGAGTATTGGTTGAGACTGGGCCGGGATTGAGTTTACGACTGGATCGGGACTGAGTTAGGACTGGGTTGGGACTGGGCTGGGTTGTATACACATACACAAGTGTTGTAGTACTCGAGTCTAGGACTCTGACTCTAGTATCCCCCCTTGAATGGCCCTTCTAAGGTTTCTCTCCTCCACACTGCCTGTGGAGCATTTTTCCCTATTGTTAGGTTTTAGTGAGTTTTTCCTTACCTTCGCGTGGGGTATGTCTGGGAGTGCTTGCATTCTTTCATTTATTTGCATTTATTTTAAATTTGTTGGACCTTATGGTGTTCTTGTTCTGTTCTTGACTTATTGTTATGTTTTCTTCTTGACTTTTTTAAAGAAGACATGTACGGCCCATGGGGACATTAACGTGTGTTGTCGGGCCTTATAAATAAATTTGATTTGATTTGATTTGATTTATTTTCAGGACTCGTGACTTTGACTTGGACTTGAACTCGAGCATTGACTGCATTCGGACTCGGACTGGCATAAGATATTGATTATATTAATAGCGTAACATTATTTAATCCCGTGCAAAAAGGGCAGACACGTGTGTTCCACCTACATGCAGATTCAGGTCGATACCCTCATGTTCAGTGCTTAAGATGCCTAATGAGACGCCCCGAATCGTGTGCTTTGCTTACAGATATGTTACATACAATTCCAGCAAGAGCACTGTGGAGTGGACTCAACCTTGATGACTTGGACTCGGACTACTAGGGTAATGGGGACTCGACTCGGACTCGACTCGGGGCTCCACTTTGGCGACTCGGACTTGGACTCGGACTAGAACACTGGGGACTTGAGACTAGACTCTGGTTCGAGATTTAGTGACTCAACTACAACACTGACACACACCGCAATGGGAAGGCCTGTGGGCTTTGTGTGAAACATGGCAATATTGTTACTGTGTGATTTTGGGAAATGTATTTGCGGTGGTCTGTCTGATAACGGGATATCTTGGTGGGCTGTAGCACATCAACCTATGTACTGTATTTGTGGGGAAAACAGAATAAAAATGTAGGCATAATTGGCTGCCCCCTCCCCTCTCTGGACTCCATCTATACCTCACACACAGTCACCTGCTCTGGTAAAATAGTTAACGATCCCTCCCACCCAGCACACCACTTATTCCAGCGCATGCCCTCAGGTCGCTACAGGTCCATATTAACGAGACACACACGCTTCACAAACAGTTTTTTCCCCACAGATGTCCGAACACTGAACACCCTGCCCCCCCCCCCCCTTTTCACAGACGGGCAAGCATCCGTCACTGACTGACACTGTTACATGTGACTGGCCTGTATGTATTTATGTATATATGTATTTATTGTGGGGATTGGGAGGTGGGAGGGGGGCGATTGATGTCTGATGTTTCATGTTGATGTCCCAGTGCTTAACAAACTGTACCGCAAACAATTACCACCAACCATCGTTGTGTGGCATTAAAGTATCTTGTATCTTGTATACACGTATACATTCCGCCGATGCGCAGTGATTCTTGAGGTTCCCCAGAGTTTCCTCGGAACATCATTTGACTGTGAGGCCTCTAGCTCATGGAATGAACTCCAACAGCCCCTGAATAGTGAGATTATCCCCTCTGTTGCAGAGTTTAAGACCTTGATCTCCAACCATTGTAAATCAAGTTGTAGGTGTTTTAATTGATTTGTTATCCTTGCTTTTGTCTACCCTCGTCTTGTTGTCATGTGGTTATGATTTTATGTGCTGTGGGATTTGAAATGCTTTATTTATGCTCGCTTGTCTCTGTACGTAAACTCCATGCAACTGTAAATGAGGGCAACCTCAGTTGCCTTTCGAGTTTGAATAAAGGTTTGAATGAATTTGCAATAAGTGCAAACATTTCAGACTTATGCAGCGCAGATTTGTGGAAAATGAAAAGAAATGCCTCTAAGAAAGCTCAGAATTTGGCAAGTCAATGTTTACCAAATATATTTCAAAATTAAGTTTCAGTCCTTAGATTATCATCAGTGCCATTGGCAGTCCTCATATTATCATCAGTGCCATTGGCAGTCCTTAGATTATCATCAGTGCCATTGGCAGTCGTCATTATCATCAGTGCCATTGGCAGTCGTCATTATCATCAGTACCATTGGCAGTCCTCATATTATCATCAGTGCCATTGGCAGTCCTCATTATCATCAGTGCCATTGGCAGTCCTCATTATCATCAGTGCCATTGGCAGTCCTCATATTATCATCAGTGCCATTGGCAGTCCTCATATTATCATCAGTGCCATTGGCAGTCCTCATATTATCATCAGTGCCATTGGCAGTCCTCATATTATCATCCACAGTATTGTATAATGTATCCCACAGGTCACACACTGACGGCAGAGGCAACTATACAAGATGCCAACCTGCTCATCTGGAGCAGTTAGGGGTTAAGTGTCTTGCTGCTGGGAGAAGCCAGAATCTAACCAGGATTCCTCTGATTACCAGACGACTGCTCTACCTCCTGAGCCGCCGTCACACCATACACTAACTAAGAGATGTGTTTTGGAATCAGCTAAACCGGTCTGGCAGTGCATTGTGCGATAGTTTGAGTTGAAATAGCCTGGAATAAGCTTTAGCGGTGGAGACACTACAGGTGAATAGGGTAAAATAATTAACTAATAGATATCACAATGAAACTTCCCCAGTTGATTACTTATATTAAGACAAGACTGTTTTGTATTACAAGTTTTCTGAAATTGTATGTTTAAATATGCAAATGAGGCATTATCTACTTAAATATGCACCAATTTGCATATAATTCCAGGACAGAAATCTGAACATTGGATAAAGCCATTTTCAAAATTATAGTTTCATTTTGTTGACATATTAGAGCCAAAGGTTATTACAGAGGGGATTTTGGATATCTCTTTTTATCACTCCATAAATCAGAAAATACTCCATTCAGTAAATTTGTATGGTAAAATTCCATATTTCGCCATGTTTTTAGGAATGAAATGTGATATAAATCAGGGTATGAATGCGATATCAACAAACCCTTCTGTAAATACCTTCAGAACATAGATATGAATAGAACTGGAATGTTTGGTGTATGTGAGTGCTACTGAAGTGGAGATTTCTGGCTCAGAGTATGAGGAAAAACTCTTAAAACTCATTTTTGGGAAAACGCCTTCAAAGTTCTGTATTGTAAAATGCCATACTTTTTTTTTAAACAGATATTTACAAACACAAAACCTAATCAAACCATTAGTAATAGACAACCTAAACACATGCCTGATAACTGAATAATAATAATAATAATAATGATGTTATTGAACTGAACAGAACTACACACAGGCTACAAACAGTGTAGTACAGTGTAGTACCCCCTAATAGGCAAACAATATTTGAATAGATATCACTATGAAACCTTCCCAGTTTGTTATGTACATATAAATAAGAAAAAATATATTGCAAGTTTTCTGAAATGTATGTTTATATATGCAAATGAGGCACTTCCCATTAAATATGTGGACATTTATGGATGCAATAAGGAAAAATGAAGTAAAATGAACAACTAAATGTGTGTTATTGACGTTTTATTGTCACTAGTTTCATAGAAGACATGTTTAGGAAGCAAAATATAACAAAATCTCAAAATCAACAAAAAAAGTATATTTGCCTATTCACCTGCAGTGTCTCGCCAGTAACACTCCTTAGTCAGCTTGTTATCTGTTGTGCTGCTCCACACGCCGCCACGTAACAGCTCACCTGACGGCCCCTTAGGCCTGATCTGGGACCATGAGTCTGTCTTTATGTGTGTGTGTATTTATGACTTTAACTGTGTGTGTGTGTGTGTGTGTGTGTGTGTGTGTGTGTGTGTGTGTGTGTGTGTGTGTGTGTGTGTGTGTGTGTGTGTGTGTGTGTGTGTGTGTGTGTGTGTGTGTGTGTGTGTGTGTGTGTGTGTGTGTGTGTGTGTGTGTGTGTGTGTGTGTGTGTGTGTGTGTGTGTGTGTGTGTGTGTGTGTGTGTGAGTTTGTTTTTGTAAGTGTCTTGGTGACTCTACAGTATGTGTCAGCACCTTAGCCCTTATCTGGAACGGGATACACTGCAGAGAGTGGACGATGACTGTGTGTGTGTGTGTGTGTGTGTGTGTGTGTGTGTGTGTGTGTGTGTGTGTGTGTGTGTGTGTGTGTGTGTGCGTGTGCGTGTGCGTGTGCGTGTGCGTGCATGTATGTGTGTGTATGTGTGTGTGTGTATTGATGTGTGTGTGTTTGCATGCTCAGCTAAACAACAATGCCTTCTACTGTATAATATATGAGTGTTATTTTTACCCCGGGTTTGAACCTGCGGCCTCCTGATGACACGCCTCCTGTCAGAGTGGCTCTTGCAGTGAACCCCCCCCCCCTCTCCGTCTCAACCGCCCCCCTCTCCGTCTGAACCCGCAGGTATGTTTATGTTTGTTTATGTTTATTTAGGATCCCCATTAGCTCTTGCACTTGACAAAAAGCTATTCTTCCTGGGGTCCGGCACACACAACAATACAACAATATTCAAGACATTACATAATTTTCAACATCAATAACAATCGCATCCTCAGTTAAGGATGACATTGTACAAGATACTTATTAGTATAAAGTGTTAAAATAAAATAATTAAAATCAAATAAATAGTGCTTCCTGAGCAGCACTCACTGCCATCAACATAAATACAATTAACAAACAGTCAATTGGTTTTCACCGCTATGCCATAAGGGTTCAGTGCATGCTTGTTAGTAGATGGTATTTAAATTTTTTCTTGAAAGTGGTTTTGGATTCTATTTCAGCGAAGTAGCTTGGCAATGAGTTCCATTCCATGATAGCTCTGTAAGTCTCTGAAGATTTTAGTAGATTAGTCGTGGGTTCAGGTGCCAGTAGATGGCCTGGCGTAGCGTGTCTGGTCAAATGGTCACGTTCTTCTCTCATGTAAACTCTCTATATGATCATAAAAATACTGTGTTTTTTTTCGACAACTTGAACATTTCTGAGAAAAGTAATGAGACGAGATTGCAGACGTTTCTCAACCAGCAGGTAGTGATCAAGGTCAAGGTCAAGGTCAAGTTTATTAGTATATGTCCCAAACTGGGCAATTCATGTTACAGCAGATAAATAGGAGCTCCAAAAATCACAGCAAACATACATAACAAGACGAACACAGACAGACATGTACAGTACATGGTCGCAGGATCAGATCATAACTGTCAAACAAGCAACCACAACCATCCCACCAAACACCCACCCACCCACCTCAAAGCCACCCTCTCCTGCCTCCTCCATTGATGGCACGAATGGAGGTATAGGTATAAATGAGAATTTGTATCTATTGTTTTTAGCTGCAGGGGTCTCCAAACGTTGGCCGGAAGGCAATAATTGATACTCCGGATTTAGGGGGGTGGGAGCTGTCCGCTCTAATCGACGACGCCTTCCTGAGCACCTGCTCATCATATATATGACCCAGACAGCTGAATTGTACGACTACAATCTTGCTAGCCCCCCTTCACAATCCTGTTAACACTAGCACAGCATGGAGAACATGACACTAATTCTCACCGGGAACGGGTCAGATGACCCGACAGCCTTTAGAATGGAGATGGGAGGGAGAGAATGGAGGGAGGGTCAATGAGGGAGGGAGGGAGGGAGGGAGAAGGAGAAAGGGACGGATGGAGGGAGAGAGAGAGAGAGAGAGAGAGGGAGGGAGGGAGGGAGGGAGGGAGGGAGGGAGGGAGGGAGGGAGGGAGGGAGGGAGGGAGGGAGGGAGAGGAAGTGAGAAGGAGGGAGAGGGAGGTATAGAGAGAGGGAAAGAGAGGGAGAAAGAGAGAGGGAGAGATAGAGAGAGGGAGGGAGAGGGAGGGAGAAGGAGCGAGGGTGGGAGAGAAGGAAGGGAGGGTCAATGAGGGAGGGAGAGAGAGGGAGAGAGGGAGAGAGGGAGGGAGGGAGGGAGGGAAAGAGGAATGGAGGGAGGGAGAGGAAGTGAGAAGGAGGGAGAGGGAGGTATGGAGAGAGGGAAAGATAGGGAGAAAGAGAGAGGGAGGGAGAAGGAGAGAAAGGGAGGGGGGAGAGAAAGGGAGAGAGAGAAAGGGAGGGAGAGAGTGAAAGGGAGGGAGGGTCAAGGAGGGAGGGAGGTGGCCGCTCAGCAGAAATAGCTGAAATAATGTTCTAATTCCATTTTCCTGAAGTGATTTTGAAATTTCAGAAACCGTGCCAGATAAAACAGGTACTTTTAGGAAAAGTCATTGAGTGACAGAGCTGGAGCTCGACCGAGTGACAAGGATACATTTATTGAAAATGCCTAGGGGTCATGTGACCGCTTGTCGGCTGTGCTAGTGTTAAGGGCATTCTTCCTCCCTCTCCATCAGAACCAGCAGGTCATCAGCCTGTTAACCCTCTGAACATCTAACCTGACTGTTTTTATCCTCTGAACATCTAACCTGACTGTTTTTATCCTCTGAACATCTAACCTGACTGTTTTTATTATCCTCTGAACATCTAACCTGACTGTTTTTATTATGCTCTGAACATCTAACCTGACTGTTTTTATTATCCTCTGAACATCTAACCTGACTGTTTTTATTATGCTCTGAACATCTAACCTGACTGTTTTTATTATGCTCTGAACATCTAACCTGACTGTTTTTATTATGCTCTGAACATCTAACCTGACTGTTTTTATTATGCTCTGAACATCTAACCTGACTGTTTTTATCCTCTGAACATCTAACCTGACTGTTTCTTATCCTCTGAACATCTAACCTGACTGTTTATTATCCTCTGAACATCTAACCTGACTGTTTTTATCCTCTGAACATCTAACCTGACTGTTTTTATTCTGTGAACATCTAACCTGACTGTTTCTTATCCTCTGAACATCTAACCCGATTGTTTTTATCCTCTGAACATCTAACCGGACTGTTTTTATCCTCTGAACATCTAACCTGACTGTTTTTATCCTCTGAACATCTAACCTGACTGTTTTTATCCTCTGAACATCTAACCTGACTGTTTTTATCCTCTGGACATCTAACCTGACTGTTTTTATCCTCTGAACATCTAACCTGACTGTTTTTATTATTCTCTGAACATCTAACCTGACTGTTTTTATTATGCTCTGAACATCTAACCTGACTGTTTTTATCCTCTGAACATCTAACCTGACTGTTTTTATCCTCTGAACATCTAACCTGACTGTTTTATCCTCTGAACATCTAACCTGATTGTTTCTTATCCTCTGAACATCTAACCTGACTGTTTTATCCTCTGAACATCTAACCTGACTGTTTCTTATCCTCTGAACATCTAACCTGACTGTTTTTATCATCTGAACATCTAACCCGACTGTTTATCCTGCATCTCTCACTCTCTCTCTCTCTCTCTCTCTTCTCTCTCTCTCTCTCTCTCTCTCTCTCTCTTCTCTCTCTCTCTCTCTCTCTCCTCTCTCTCTCTCTCTCTCTCTCTCTCTCTCTCTCTCTCTCTCTCTCTCTCTCTCTCTCTCTCTCTCTCTCTCTCTCTCTCTCTCTCTCTCTCTCTCTCTCTCTCTCTCTCTCTCTCTCTCTCTCTCTCTCTCTCTCTCTCTCTCTCTCTCTCTCTCTCTCTCTCTCTCTCTCTCTTTCCCTCCCTCCCTCCCAAGCCCAAGGTTAGTGGTGGAGGGGGTAATTTCTGCTCTACATTGTAAAGCGCTTTGAGTGTATAACAGCTATAGATGCAATGATTCATTAAATCACTCAATAATTAATTCACCCACCATTAAATAATTAAATCAATCAATAAATCAATCAATTAATCAACCAATCAATCAATCAATACATCAATCAATGCATAAATCAATCAACAAATCAATCAATCATTAATTTATTCATTACACTATATGACAAACAGGTGTTTGTGATATTCATTATATTCAGTACAGTGTATTTATGAAGTTATGTATTGGTATGTTCCTCTGAGACTCACTCACATCATATCATACAAACACAAATACACATTTTAACATCTTTATTTGTGTTCACATTTTAGAAAAAAACCTCTGTGGACACAAACAATATTAGATGCAAAAACATATATTGTCTATGGATCACAGATATAGAGCATAACTTTGCCAGTTATCACAAATATAGAACAGAACTGTACCAGTTATCACAGATATAGAGGAGAACTTTACCAGTGATCACAGATATAGAGCATAACTTTACCAGTTATCACAGATATAGAGCAGAATTTTACCAGTTATCACAGATATAGAACATAACTTTACCAGTTATCACAGATATAGAGCAGAACTTTACCAGTTATCACAGATATAGAGCAGAACTTTACCAGTTATAGATTGTATAGCTTACGCTCTGCTCTTAGTGGAACTATCCCTTTTTCCACTCTAATAATGAATAATTTTCTCCACATGCACATACCCATCCGCCTGGCCACACCCACATCCGCTCCTCTATATAAGCGGGGTCGTGGCCACACCATCAGCTCCTTCCCTATTTTCACCACCGAAAAGTGTCTGTTATTGGAGAAGAGGAGCTGCGTTGACATTGTATCTTTGTTTTCTCTCTCACTTTTTCGAGAAAGTAAAGCGATAATGTCTTCACCACTGGAGAGTCTAGAAGATGGTGATCATTCTGACCTCCACCGGCGCTTTGCATTGGGGCACTCGTCGCTGAGCAGTCCCCGCCAGCATTGTCTCCGGCTCTGGAGCTGGATACTATGCCTCGGGAGACGTTCGGCTGTGTGAGAGCTGACGGTCTCCCTGGGCGGGTGATGTTTTTTGCGACGCAAGCCTCGGGTGTGTCAGTTGTGTGGGGACAACTGTACGAGCTTGCGAAGGTCGGCTCCAGGCTAGAATCCTTTTCTCTGCCCCTTAGCGGCGTGGAGGGGGTTCTAGTCTGATGCCCCACGATAACATAGACTCCTCCTCAGTGAAGTCGTAGCTTTGTTTTCCTGGGTACATGATTCCAAATCTTTTTTCCCTTTTTTCTTCGGATAAGAAGAGGAAAAGACAGCGGCTGTCAGAAGTGTTGGCCTGTATCGCTATTTCTCACGTTATACAGCTTCAGAGTAGCCACTTAGCTTGCTACTGCGTTAGCTAGTGGCTATCGATAGCCGGTAGAGCTAACTGTTAGCCAGTTAGCTCCTAAGCTAAGTCGTTAGCTGGCGGCTACGCTCGGCTGGAAACGTTAGCTTGATGCTATAAGTTAGCCTGGAGTTAGTTGTTAGCTTATGCTACAACCATTGGCGCTGGCCGTGATGAGGTAGCGGGCCCTGGCACTCTGACTACGGCATCATCTCTGGCAGGAGATGTCGTCGGGCCTGCGCCATGACCTGCCGCAGGAGGGGGGTGTCGCGCCGGAGCAAGGCTCCGCCGTCGCCGCTTCTGGCCCTGCCAGCGAGGCCTTGTCAACGTGGTAGATCAACCTGTGTTTGCGGCCTTTCGTCCTGCGTACAAGGTGCAGGTAAGATGTCCGTTGGACATTACCCCACTCTTCCTTCCTCCCCCTCCCGAATGTTTTGATTAATAACGATGTCTTTGTTTAACAAAACATAATTTGCTTCACTGCATTTGGAGATACAACGTGTGCTGTGTGAAAATTGTCTTGGTCGCTGTCTTGTATAGCTTGGGTTTTAGCATTTGCCAAGGCTTGTGTCTTTCTCTCTACCTAAAAATGGCGTTATTTTTTACGTGAGTAAAATTTAACTGGTGTTTTTTGTTGTATGATGAGAAGTTGTGTGTATATTCATGTAATGTTTAGACAACGTGGCTGAGTCCACACCTGGCTGGGTGTTAACCTACAGCGCTGTACATAGTGGCATGTGATTGAGGGCCTGAGCCCTCTCTTAGCTTGTTATTTTCTTTACTTAAGGGTAATGGTAAAAATAACGAGTGGCAAGTTTTCACACATAAGCAGAGCCGTAGATAAAACCTGTTTTCAAACGAGGTTGTCGGCTGTGGCTGGCGTGCATGATGTAAAGCTTTTACTCTACAGGTGAGTATGTGCTTCATCTGGCGCACCATGCATCTGATGTCACGGCTCTGTTTTTTCTTTTGCCGTCGTATCAGGGGTGAGGTGGTGAGGGGGTGGGTGAAATTATTCCCCGGTTCAATTATGATTTTGTTTTCAAAACGTGTGTTGATTCACTATAATTTTGGGGATACAGTGTAATCCCTCAGCTACTGCTGGGGTTGTGCTCTTGCTTAGGGAGAGTGCAGTTTTCTGTTCTCTATTAAAGTGTGTATCGGGCCGTTGGTCACTTGGCCCAATTATTACATGTATCTTTTTCAATTGTTACTCACATAGAGGTCTCTCTGGGGGAACTTCTGTCTTCCCCTCTTATGTAAAGAGCAGAATTGACAGGGTTTTACCCTCAGACGCGTCATATGAGACTCGTGTCTGTGTCTTATAGGCCAGCTTCCTGCTGCTCGTCCCAGACAGCATGGAGGAAACGTTGTATGGTGTTTCCTATTAGAATTCGCCATCGATATGTTTCGGGTTCTCGACGTGCATATAGCGCTGGCCCTGGGTGCTTTCCATGTGGAACCACTTTATGGCTGGCGCGCCTTGGTTGCCCAATTGATGGAGGGAGTAGAAACAGCGTTTTCTATGCGGGCGGCTGGGAAGGAGATTTTATCTCTACCGAGCGCCAGTGCACTAGGTTAGACTCGACGGCTCACGTGCATCTCCGGGGGGAGATGACTGAGTAGATCAAAACATTGGCGGAGAGGTCTCACACCCATGAGGTGGGCCACCAGGAGCAGTGCATTCGCGTACTGACCGTCTTGGTGGCGCCCCCTCTTTGCTCTTTGATGTTTTAGATCGACACGCGTACCTACCCCCCTCTTAGGACTGGGGATGACGGCGTGACTAGTATGCAGGACTCGTTCTGGTCGTGCCGGACCAGGCCAGTTAACCCGTTGTCCGCCGGGGCGCAGATCTGCTGTTCTGGTACCCCGAAGGACTTTGTGCTTTTGTGGGGGGGAAATGCCGGGGCGGGGCGGGCGTCGCAGGGATTGATGTCGTGGATGTGTGTGTCATATGTATGCCACCACGGGTTGCCCTTAACAGCGACATCCTTGGTCCATACTGTGTTGTACCTTGCGCTGTGTTAGGGGGCTTGGTCCCTCTCCATTTGTTTCACCCCTCCCTCCCTGCTAGGACGGGGATGGGAGGGGGCTGTCGGGGAGGTTGTTGTCAACTCCTCTAGGCATCCCTGTGTAGGTCCCGGTCCGCCGGGCTCAGGTCCAAACTCGTTTTTGTCTACCTGTTGGCCTGGGTTAACCCTTTGAAAACTGAAACGCTTGTGCTGCTTGTATAGCCTGTGTATCAGTGGAGGTTATTCAATGACAACAAGTGAAGCACAAATTCACTCATAATTATTATTAATTTATATATATATATATATATTTTTTTTATTATTATTGTTATTATTTTATTTTTTATTATAAATGTTTTCCTCTGTAAAAAAAATCCAGTGCATTTCTTTTTCTTCAAAAATGGCCAAGTGACAGCTCTGAGCTCTCTGATCAGGCCTGCAGTGCTCACAGAACTGCAGTAATGCGAGCTGTCAATCACTCAAGTGCAACTTTCCTGCATGGGTTGATCTTTTTATTCTATTATCCAATCAAAATAGGCTATTTGAGTCATCTAAGCCCCGCCCGTGCAGATTTGCGCACGAAACTCACAAACGCGGGTTGAATGATCAATCAGAGAGGAGCTGCGCGACATGGCATAGATCACTGCACTTCCGCGTTACATGGAGCTTGTGAGGAGGAGGGGGGCGGGGGGACGAGAGTGCGAGGGAATCAAATGAATGCGCTGCCTTCCCCCCCGAACCAAAAGTTTCAACAATACAGCCTAACCTGTTTACATCCTCCTGACTCCTTATAATGACAATAATAGCATCCGCATATGCAGACAAATTAAAATATGCATTAAAATCAGGTAAAAACATCCCATCAATACGTGAACGAATATTGTGCAGCATTGGTTCAATAGCAAGTGTGTAAAGCATGCCAGACATCGAACATCCTTGCCTTATGCCCCGAGTGGTTTTAAAAGGTTTACACAATCCACCATACATTTTCAGCACACTCTCAGCGTTCTCATACAAAACCATAATCTTAGCAATGAAACCAGGGCTGAGGCCGAACCTCTCTAAGACCTTCCACAGGTAACGGTGCTCAACCTGGTCAAATGCCTTTTCTTGATCCAAAGAAACCAGACCAACATTCATGCCTAATGAATCAGAGACTTCCAAAAGATCCCGAATCAGTGACACATTGTCAACAATAGACCTGCCGGGCACACAGTATGTTTGTGTTTTGTGGACGACCTGGTCCATCACCTTCCTCAGTCTATTGGCCAGAGATTTAGACAGCAGCTTGTAATCCGAGCATAGGAGCGCCACAGAACGCCAATTCTTTATCTCCTGAAGATCACCTTTCTTTGGCAGCAGAGCCAGAACTGCCCTCCTGCAGCTCTGAGGCAAAAAGGAGTCTTTAAAACGTTCATTAAAAACGTCCAAAATATCCTCTTCCAGCTCAGTCCAGAATGCTCTATAAAACTCTGGTGGGAGTCCATCGATCCCAGGGGCCTTCCCTCCCTTCATGCCCTACAATGCCACGCCCACTTCCTCTGCAGTTAGAGGACCCTCCAGCTCTGTGTTGGTCTTTTTTGAGACTCTGGGCAGCCCATTGCAAAAGGAGTCAAACACCTCTTCATTCTCAACATATTCACTTTCAAACAAGTGAGAATAAAACTCCACAGCTCTCTGCCGGATCTCATTGTCTTCAGTCAACAGCTGTCCTGTGGCTGAGCGCATAGCATGAAAGAACCTGCTTTGTCCGTTTTTCTTTTCAAGACTAAATACTTTGATGGAAAGTCCATTAAAGCAGTGCTCTGAAAACGGGACCGAACCAGCGCCCCCTGCACTTTAGTGCCCAACAGATCTGCCAGTATGGCTTTTTTAGTACTGAGATTCTCAACACAACCTCTGTTTCCTGTGGATCCTGCAGCAAGCTGCATCTCCACTATTTCATTCTCCAAATCTCTCATAGATTTGGCAATGGCACGAGAAACGTTGAGAGTGTAACTGTCTTATCTCCACTTTGCCACAATCCCACCACTGCTTTAATGATTCAAAATAATTTGTTCTTGTTTTAAAAACTTTCCAAAAAAATACAAAAGATTATTTAAAATTAACATCTAATAACAATGCAGTGTTAAAATGCCAGTATGCAGATTTATGTTTTACATTTGAAATAAAAACACTACAACACACCATAGAGTGGTCAGAAAAACCCACAGGGATTATTCTGCATTCTTTAAAAATGCTGAGATGGTGTTTGAAGCAGTAAAATCTGTCCAACCTGGCCAAATAAATGATATTCTCCCTGCTCTGGACCCAAGTGTACTGTCTGTTTTGTCCATGTATTCCTCTCCATACATCACTCAAACTGTGAGCCTCTATCATCTTTTGTATGGCTCTCTTTGAAGGGCCATGAGGTTCACAATGATTCCTGTCCAGCTGATCATTTTCTGTACAATTAAAATCCCCTCCTAAAAATAAAACATCCTCAGGTTCACACTGGCTTAAAACCACACTGAGTTCACTTAAGAACTGAACTCTGGCAGGTCCTAAATTGGGAGCATTTATAAATACAATATTAAAACTCTCATATTTGGCTCTGATCACCATCAATCTGCCCTTCACTATTTCCTCTACCTTATACGATGTTGGCAGAAAATTCCTGGAGAAGAGTAGTGCCACCCCGCCACTATTCCTACTCAAATGACTTAGCACAACATCTCCATCCCATTCTCTCTTCCAGTCAGTCTCATTCAAGGTGTCGCTGTGTGTTTCCTGAACTAACATTATATTGATGTTCTTCAACCTAACAAGTTCAAACAGACTCATTCTTTTCCTCACATCTCTGGCTGCATTTAGGTTAAGTGTGGAAACCCTGAACTCACTCATGAGTGTTGATATGAGAAAAACAAAACAAGAAAAAACACACAGGAACCAGCCTGTCCTAGACTTTTGTTTCACCATCATTGAGCATTCCTTTTTTGATATTCTGTATTATTTTCTTCAATCTTAACCCCTCCTTTGCAGTATAGCCTCCCTTCTTTCTGCTTCTCAACTGTGAGTTGACAGAGGAAAAAAGAGCCTCTTTATCAGAGAAATAATTTTCAATTTCACACTTCTTGTTCTTTGTTACTCTTAAGAAACGTTGAACCCTTTTTACATCATATTTGTTTTCCTTCCCCTTCACTTCACTTTTTTCAGACAAACTCTGACTGCCTTCACTTTGCCATTCCTCTTCCTCTGCCTCTTCCTCATCTTCCATACTAGAGTTAACTGACTCAGAATCTGACGGCCCCTCCGGTTTCCTGACCTTGTTTACTGCTTTCTTTGCCTGAGAACAGCCCTCTTTATCATTTTCTTTTCCATTTCTTTTAGTAGCACTAGGCACTTTGAAAGCCTCATCCATCAAAACTCCATCACTATCTACTGTTTTCCTACTCTCCTTGTTTTGACTAATCTCCTGCTGATTGACTTTTCCTGCACTCATTATTTGTCCTTCATTTTCATTCTCCCCTTCTTCACTTAAACCAGATTGATCTCCTGTTTGACCACTTTCCTTTCTTTTATTTTGTTCCTGGTTGACATTTGATGCACCTTGAGTTTGACTCTCAGTTCCAGTGTCTTCCTCCCTGCTTACACTTGTTGTTTTTTCACTGTCATTCTGTTTCTTATTAGCGTTAGCCTTCCTCGCCACTGCATCAGAAAAACTCCTCGGTGCATCCGCACCTGCTCCCCCCTGCAGTGGGAACTTTATCAGGACAGTCCCGATAGAAGTGGCCGTGCTGCTTACAGCCATGACAGGTTTGACACCCCAGAGCTCACATATACTACATATTCAAACCCCTCAACGTTCAACTTGAACACCAGATCAAGCTCCTCGTCATGTTTCTTCATGATCATTAGAGCCTGGCGTCTGTGTGACACAACGTGCGCCAGTAATGGGGACTTACAGCCGGATGACATTTTCCGAATGGGTGCGACCACTTTACCATACCGCGACAATTCCTTCACTAATAACTCATCGCTGATTAGCGGTGGTATGTTCGGAATGGTAACTCTTGTATACAGCGTAGACAGAGGAGTCACCGTCACAAACGTGTCTTTAACCGTGACGCCGGTCTCAGTCACTTTGTTAGCTTTTCCAACGTGGTCCACAAACATTACCATCGCGCCGTTCATCCGAGCGGCAGATACAATGCTTTCGTAGCCCACAACTTTTCCCACAGCTAAACTGGAATCTTCCACTGACACATCAGCTCCAACTGCGAGTTTAAAGCCATGTCTCCTGCTGAGAATAGGAACCTCCATTTCAGCGGCCTATTCCAACCAGCGCGGTGGTCAATTGTTTACACTTTCCATGGGATAAAATAACGTGTCTCGAGTCGGACTTGTCACGATGGAGAAGCTGCAATATTCAACGGAAGATGAGATCGGTCACTGCTTTGGCTGTTGTGTGGTGAGTGGATTTAAAAATATATATATATTTTAGTAGCTGTGTGTTGATTATGAATTAATTGGCCCGCTGTGGCGTTGCGTGTGTAATACACCAACACGGTTCCCGCGGGCACCAGGTAGCCCTCAAGGACCACGTGACTCGCCCCCGCGGCAAGCCTTGCGTTTCTAATCAAATATTAATATTGCCGCGGGGAGGGGGGGGGGGGGGGCATAATCCCACGGGACAATGCATTGGGAACTTGTGTCTCCAACTCCTCCTCTCCTCTCCTCTCCTCTCCTCTCCTCTCCTCTCCTCTCCTCTCCTCTCCTCTCCTCTCCTCTCCTCTCCTCTCCTCTCCTCTCCTCTCCTCTCCTCTCCTCTCCTCTCCTCTCCTCTCCTCTCCTCTCCTCTCATCTCCTCTCCTCTCCTCTCCTCTCCTCTCCTCTCCTCTCCTCTCCTCTCTCTCTCTCTCTCTCTCTCTCTCTATATCCCTCTCTCTCTTGCAGCTTAGTGCTGCAATTATACCTCCTGACCATAATAAATTGTGTGACATAGTAATTAGTGGAGTTTCGCCGGCAAGTCACAGTGAAAACAAAACACTGAGGCATCCACATATCTTCACCTCCTCATCACTCCTCCTCCTCATCTGTCCTCCTCCTCATCTCTCCTCCCCATCATCTCTCATCATCTCTCCTCCTCTTCATCTCTCCTCCTCCTCATCTCTCCTCCTCCTCCTCCTCATCTCTCCTCCTCCTCATATCTCCTCCTCCTCATATCTCGTCATCCTCCCTCCTCCCTTATCTCTCGTCATCCTCCCTTCTCTCTCCTCATCCTCCCTTCTCTCTCCTCATCTCTCCTCCTCCTCATCTCTCCTCCTCCTCATCTCTCCTCATCCTCCCTCCTCCCTTCTCTCTCCTCATCCTCCCTTCTCTCTCCTCATCTCTCCTCCTCATCCCTCCTCCCTTATCACTCCTCGTCTCTCCTCCTCATCCCTCCTCCCTTCTCTCTCCTCATCCTCCCTTCTCTCTCCTCATCCTCCCGTCTCTCTCCTCATCCTCCTGCTCGTCTAAATTACAACAATTTTCTGCACTTCTGCTCTGGTGCTTATTGGGTTTTAATCCTCCCATATATATAGAGAGAGAGGGAGAGGGAGAGGGAGAGAGAAACTGTAGGGAGGAGAGATAGAGTGCAGTGTGGTTGTTGTTGATGAGGACAGTAGAGAGGTCATCATTTTAGAAGTAGGATGTTCTTTTGACTATAGTCTGGAAGAGGCATTTCTTACCAAGGTTTTAAAGTAACTGCTCTTGGATGCTTCTATACAGCTTGGGTAATGGGTACACATGTAAATTGCTGGTGTTTATATTTGGAAGCCTGGGTAATGTCCACAGACTAGTTGTGAGAAGACTGCAGAGGGCAGGACCAGAACCAATAGCTACCGTTCTGCTCAATATCTGGGATAGCTCGTAAAGTTCTGTTCTATATCTGTGGTGACTAGTAAAGTTCTGCTCTATATCTGTGATGACTGGTAAAGTTATGCTCTATAACTGTGATGACTGGTAAAGTTATGCTCTATATCTGTGATAACTGGTAAAGTTCTGCTCTATATCTGTGATAACTGGTAAAGTTATGCTCTATATCTGTGATCACTGGTAAAGTTATGCTCTATATCTGTGATGACTGGTAAAGTTCTGTTCTAGATCTGTGATGACTGGTAAAGTTCTGTTCTATATCTGTGATGACTGGTAAAATTCTGTTCTATATCTGTGATAACTGGTAAAGTTCTGCTCTATATCTGTGATAACTGGTAAAGTTATGCTCTATATCTGTGATAACTGGTAAAGTTATGCTCTATATCTGTGATAACTGGTAAAGTTCTGCTCTATATCTGTGATAACTGGTAAAGTTCTGCTGTAAGGATTCGTTGTTGGTGGTGTGGACCCAATCGCAATAACAGGAACGAGAGAGAGAGGCAGGACACAACGGGGTGTAGTTGGAAAAAGGCTTTACTTGGCTTCAACTACAACAACAAAATAATACAAGAAACGTTTACGAACCGACAGGGGAGTGACAGGAACAGACAGAATATATAGGGACACTAATCACTAACAAGACACACCTGGACAGAACAAACAATGACAACAATATCTAACATGACAGTAAGGAACAACAATGATACATACAAATACAACACTAAACCAGACCGGGAAACAGGGTGGGCAACACACACAGGAATACAATAAACATATTGAACATTGAGGTAAACATTGAGGACAACAGGAGATTAAACATATGGAAACCGATTAACAGAGGGAGTAACACATTGAGTCCGCTAGAGGGAGCTGCAGGGCAGGCCTTCTGACGCGGAGGGATCGTGTGGCCAGCCTGGGGAGGAATCGAACCAGGCTTGTAGCGTGGATCCTGACATCGGCTCTATATCTGTGATGACTGGTAAAGTTCTGCTCTATATCTGTGATAACTGGTAAAGTTCTGCTCTATATCTGTGATAACTGGTAAAGTGCTGCTCTATATCTGTGATAACTGGTAAAGTTCTGCTCTATATCTGTGATAACTGGTAAAGTTATGCTCTATATCTGTGATAACTGGTAAAGTTCTGGGCCCTCATTTATCAATGGTGCGTAGGCACAGATATGTGCGTAACCTGTGCGTATGATCATTTCTAAGCAAAGTGTGAGACTTATCAATTTGAACGTGTGCTTGACTTTGTGCGTATATATACGCACAGCTCTGACTATACCTGGCGCCCAGCGGTAGAATACTAATATTGCAACGCGGAAATAAGCTATAGTGCATTACTTCCAACACTGGCGCGTGTTCTGTATGAACCGTAATTCATTATAGTTCATTGTGAAATAGCGACAGTAGTGTAATTATTGTTAAACCCTATAAATATAGCATTTGGAATTGGAGTCTTTCTTTCCGAATGAATGCAGCATGGTTTATATAGGGTTATCGGAATACTATGGGGTGCACTGACTGCGCGCCGCGGTGAACTGTTTTCAGAGATAGCAGATAGGAATGAATGAATGAATGATTGCCGAGAGAACATAATATTAACCCCCAAGGAGGTTGATCCCTCAATCCAGGCAACAGGCCCCAAGAGCAGAACTCGACCTGTGCCCGGAGCACTGCGGACTAGACAGGCGTCTAAGGGATCTACTGTGAGAACAGTATCCGGGCGGAAGGGGTGTTCGATATGCTGTGCACCATGTCATAACCTCCACAAACCCGACCCCCCAATCCAGCGGGGTCGAGGTTTAAAGAGGAGGCTGACACAATTGGCAGACGTCATGAAAGATGCGGGGGCACACTCTCGGGCAGACGGGGTCAAGCCCGGCCTCAACCCTGGAGTCGACTCTGCTACCAACACACCGGAAAACCAACCACCCCTCTATGTTTAGTTTAACAGGAGGCGGTTGTTCCCTTAACCCAGAAAGTAAACTCAGAAACATACCTGCGTGTATACACAGCAGTGGCGGCTGCTGACCAAATTTCTTGGTGAAGCACAAATTATTATATTATATATTAAATTATATTTTTAAAACATCCCCAAGGCTGCAACACCCCCATTTCTCCCAGGTGTCAGGCTTCTCATTCGCTTCCATTCATTTTGGGGACCATGTTTAAATATCATACTTCTGAAGTATTAACAAACTATACTGCTGTGACGATTTCAATAAAACAGACCATTCTGAGTCAATGGTACATGCTTGTACAACTGTACAAGCAAAACTGTACATTGGAATATCTAACATGTATTTACCACCTTCCTCTGCACGAGGCCACAGATGGGTTTTATGTAACACAAGGACAATGAATGAATGAATGAATGAATGAATGAATGAATGAATGAATGAATGAATGAATGAATGAATGAATGAATGAATGAATGAAGGGGAGGGGAGGGGAGAGGAGAGGAGAGGAGAGGAGAGGAGAGGAGAGGAGAGGGAGGGGGAGGGGGAGGGGGAGGGAGGAGAGGAGAGGAGAGGAGAGGAGAGGAGAGGAGAGGAGAGGAGAGGAGAGGAGAGGAGAGGAGAGGAGAGGAGAGGAGAGGAGAGGAGAGGAGAGGAGAGGAGAGGAGAGGAGAGGAGAGGAGAGGAGAGGAGAGGAGAGGAGAGAAGAGAGCAGACTAGCTGACAGTTATCTAGGTTCAGTAATATACTGTATATATATATAGGGTTGTAACGGTACACAGAAGCCACGGTACACTTTTTATACAGCTACTGTTTTATATATACTGTTTTTTAGTAATAACTATAAAGTAATGGTATTTATTCAACAACAGGTGATTGTATAGATTAGTATTAGTATCAGTAATTGAAAACTATCTCAATGAGTTCACCCACGGAAAGGTTGTTGGCACATTAGTTCCACACGGACATTATTCGTTGCTGCACTTGCTTCCACAAGGCTCCGTTTAGGTTAACTACTGTAGTACCAGAGGCTCTGTTGTGATTTTTGTACAATAAATATTCAACATTCTCTTTTGAGACTCCACCTCAGACTCTTATCATTTGGCACTAAAAGCTAAACATTGTCACCGATATGGCTGTCCGCAACATGTCATTAAATGTGTACGCGAGGTGGTCGATCAGTGACGACGTTAACGTGAGCTAGGTTAGCTAGCATGAGCTACCAGTAAATGGAAAGACTGTAACGTTACTGGTGAAAATGTGATTTAACTTGGAATACTCCTTTGCCAATGTGGTATATTCTGACTCATAACCATGCTTTAACTCCCAGAAATCTTTAGCGATGGCTGTGTGTAAGTTTGGTAATAGGAGAAAACAATTAAATCCAGTAAATACTCAATACAATTCTGGCCCAATTCTGCTGTATTCAATAAGATTCATATTGTTCTTATAGTGTTCTATTTGCCCCCTAAAAGAGATTATTATACATAGGTTCTAAAAATAACCACAAGTAAAGATAGTATTGATTACATTATGTACTGGAGGAATAGCCAGTAGGGTCTCTTCTGTAAACACAGGATGGGTGGCGGCAGGCCTGAGTGATTAGATTTAGCATTACAGTCTTAACAGTAAACACAGACTTTGTCTTCTCCCCCACGTTGGAACTTAGTAACATGATAGAATCTGAATTTCTAGCCGGCTGAATTTAACATTTCAATAGATGGCTTTGTTGACGAAGCTGAATAGAACAATAGGTTACAGGAGATGACACCCAACTATTGAGTAGAAATCCCCCTCAAACCAGTTTGGGGTCCCTAGCACATGGTCTGACCTGATAGGAGGCAAGCTGTGTGAAAAACCCAGTTTGCCTGACACAGGGCTGCCATTTCGTCTATAATTATGTAATCACCACTAAAACCCTTTATTAATCCCAGAAGGGAAACCAGCCTCAATAGTTATAACATAGTGTTGATTAAAATGAGACTAAACCAGACACTTATCTGTCATTGCAAAGTCTAATTAAGCCAGTAATATAGTTAAAATATGTGTAATGTACTTAGAAAGTTAATCTAACTTCAAACATAAGGTTATAGAATTGATAAATGCAACAGGTTGTCCTAAAACCAAAGAGACTAAAATAGATAATCATTTGAAGATCCTATAATCAAAATTATAGGTTCCTTTGTTCTTGGTAAAAACAACAAATAGGGCTAAATACAGTTTCTAAACACTTATTAAACCCAGGAAAAGACTTACATTCATTGTTTGAATATAGGCATAACTAATCCTTAATCTATTAGTCAGTTAAATTAAATACTGTACTGTTAAACGTTAAACCATAGAAATATAACTCATTATCTTAAAGATATTAGGGACTGCCCCTTTAAGGGAGCAAGATGGCTGCCGAACCTACTCAAAATGGCCGCTATGCGCCTTAGCCAATCAGGACGTAGAAAATCCGCCCTCTGACGCACTAATTCAGCGTTCTCTCAGAGGCGGGATTTAAACCTTTAAAAACGACTGCACCAAGGGAGACGAGAAATAGGTCCGGAGAACATTCTATGCACTAGCTGGACGGAGGACTGCTGCACGAGAATCCCATCCTTTGTCTCCTGGCAACAAAGAAATCAACAATCAACGAGGCTCCACAACCGAATCTCCATTGAAGATTATTATTCTTTAAACTACTTTTTTAGACTAATATTAATGACAAGCGGCATAGTGCTTGGGTACATTAATATTATTGCACATTCATTTTGAATCAGAGTATTTCTTGTACTTCTTGACCTTGAAGTAAATCAACTCTGGGAAATAGCAACCTCTCCTTTGCTTCCTTCTTCTCCAACCACAGTATTTTTAGTAACGACATAGAGCTATAGAAACACAATGCAGCAAAGTAGATTATTACGATCAGGGAAGCTCTGGTCGATCTTACAATACCAACTTGCTGTACTTTGCTTGCAGGTCTGCAGCCATTATTGCTGGATTATGAATAGCCCCAACTTTAGCCAATGTAACGCTAAAGCTAAAACTTTAACGTTAGTTAACGCTAGCTTTCGGTTAGCTGTTCAATGATAATAACACTACCAAGCGAACCCATCAGAGCTCCCCGTCAACAGCGCTCTGTCGGGACGAAAGTATCTGCTGTTAAAATGACAAATGGCATTGACACTTTAATTCACGGTCGGTTAAAAACACGTTTGTTTTATAATGCTCACTCAGCAGACCGCAGTGTTGTTGATAAATTACGTCATATGGTATCGGAGCGCAGAATTAGAGGGTACTCGCCGATACCGATACCAGCATTTTAGGCAGTATCGGCGGCATTTCCGATACTGGTATCGGTATCGGAACAACTCTACTAATTACTTAAGAAATTAAGAAAATTCCAAACAAAAACAAACATTCCAAGCTTTTCCAGGGCCCTCCCCACCTTGGGGGGCCCGGGGTAGTCCATTCCACCTCCAGCTCACTACGGAGAGCCCCTGGGTTCAGTGTAGTATGTAGTGGAGTCGTGTCTCCAGTAAGCAGCAGTAATGGGAGCAGGCAGGTCTGGGGAAGAACACAGCAAACTCCACCAGCCTTCTGCCCTGCGCAGAGATCTACCAAACTGAGCCAGGCACCCTGGGTCACATCTCTCTCGTCAGCCACCATTAGCATCCAGCACCAGCCAGAAGTCTAGGCCAGGTGGGGGTAAGGCACAGGTCAAGTATCTCCCCTTTATACCAGGCAACAGCAGTCTTTTTACAGTTGTTTCAGACACACTACTGTCATTCATATCATGGTTACAAACCAAAGCTGACTGGGTCTCTGTGGGAAGAACAGGGATCTGACTGGACTGACAGGTTAAAGGTCACTGGGTCTCTGTGGGAAGAACAGGGATCTGACTGGACTGACAGGTTAAAGGTCACTGGGTATCTGTGGGAACAGCGGCACGTGGTGTAGTGGTTAACACTGTCGCCACACAGCAAGAAGGTCCAGGGTTCGATTCCCACTTGGGGACCAGGTTTCCATGATGCCAGGTACTCAGGTGGGGGATCTCCCGGGCCTTTCTGTGATGAGTTTGCATGTTCTCCCCCTCTGTGCTCGCAAGGGTCCCCCCCCCCGATAAGATAAACCCTATGGAAAAACATGCACAACAGATCGATAACGCTGTTGCGTCCCTGACGAAGACGGGCAGGAGCACTTGGATTGGTCCCCGGGCGTGGCTCACGCACCAGCCCTCGTCTGCTCCCGGCTGCCCTTGGGGCGAAGGACGACGGGATGGGTTAAGCGCAGAGGAGTATCGCATCGGCGATCCTACAGACAATGCATGCGTGTGTGTTCCGGTGTGTGTGTGCCGCTAACATTGAGTGTCGTTGCATGCCAATTAAAGACCTCTGCAACAGGTCCTGCATTATTATTAACCAGTGGTGCAGTCGTAATATGGGCCAAGGCCAAACGCCACGTGCACGCGCGCTCCCGCGCGCACGCGCATACATGTCTCTCTCCTCTTTCATGAGTCAGAGCTGGGGACGAGACGGGCGGTCTTTTGTCAAATAACACACGCCCAACACTCCACACACACGCACACACACACACACACACACACACACACACACACACACAGTCTGGTGATAAGTGCCGGCAGCAGTTCTCAGCAGAGTAGTAGAATTTTGCAGAACACCGACACTTATCACCTAGACTTTGCATAATAATGGGATGCGCGCACTTCTGCCTCAGTGACGTAGCCTAAACGTCGTTTGACCGCGTATGCCCACCACTGCATCGCTGTTATTAACACATCCACCGCCAAAAACGGCTTACGACGGTTTTCAGGGTCATGCGAATTCCGCCATTCCACGGCGTACAACGTTATTGAGATCATATTTAATTTTTTCGCCATGGTAATCATAATTCCCTCACCCAGCCTCGGCTGAGACAGAAATGGATCTCTGGTGATCTCCGTGCATCTGGGAAATGCGTCCGGCAGTCACATATTGTTGCGGGACTCTAGACACACATACGTGTATATGGATCGCTGCCATAACTCAATAATCGATATGATTTGGGTGATTATTGCGCCATACAAACCGGAAATGGATCTAGTCGATCGACGTCAAATAAGTGGGATCTTTTTCCCTCCAGTCTCATCGGCGAACGGTAAGAGGACAGTAACGTTACTTTCAGCGTGATTGTTTATTATTATTAATGCAAACTGCTCTCATGTTCAAGTTCAAGTTTCCTTTATTGCCACGCAACCAGGTTGGTGGTATTCTTGTTCGGTACAGGCCAGGGTGGATACATAATACAATACAACATAACACAATAAATACATAAATACAGCACAACACAGCACAACATAAACACACAGAAGAATCTAGTCCATCGGTCAGGAGCTTGGTTAGTGTGGAGGCGGAAGGGGGAGAGGGGGGCCAAGGGAGTTCAGGGTCCGAATGGCGGTTGGGAAGAAGCTGTCTTTGAAGCAGGTGGTTTTGGTAAGGATAGACTTAAAGCGCCTACCTGAGGGCAGGGGCTGAAACAGGGGGTGTGCTGGGTGTGAGGGGTCCTTAGTTATTTTTCAAGCGCGGGTGGTTGTGCGGGAGGTGAAGATGGAGTCCAGGGAGGGAAGGTCACATCCTGTGATTTTGGAGGCCTTATTTATGATGCGTTGAAGTTTTTGAATGGATAGTTTTTGTGGGAACCGTACCTGACTGTTATTGAAGAGGTGAGTATGCTTTGTATGATGGCAGTGTAGAATTGGACCAGCAGGTGGTCCATATATCTGATCAATATATCACCCATACTACATAAAGCATTTACTGACAATCACGGAATTATAAACGACCCCCCCCCCCGTTCATCCGCGCATGATGAGTCATAACGTTTAGGATCGTATTCAGTTGGATTTTTTAATATAGCGTGTATCATGAATAAACTGCAATCGATAATCTATATTATGCGTTTAGGCCTATAACTAGCGTTCTAGGAATTACTGCAGAAAACGATAAAAACATATATATATTCTAGACGGTATTTTCGTATAAATATATGAATGATAAAGTATAACGTTCCTACATCCTGAACGATAGATAATCGATGTTGAATGGGCCATAGTAATGTCAATTTAGCAATACAATTAAAAAAGTTATAGCCCTGCAAAGAAGGTGAACATCTCCATAGGCTTAGAGTGGTGGCAGAGAGTGGTATGAGAGGGGCAGTTAATGTGTTAAGGTCACTGGGTCTCTGTGGGAAGAACAGGAATCTGACTGGACTAACAGGTTACAGGTGCTATAGATAACATTCTTACCTAGAGTCGTCTTTTTTTCCCATTTAATTTTCATGATCATTCGTAGGGGACCCTGGGTAGTACTGTCTTTCAAACAGATCACCGGCGACAGCTCAGATACAAGGCAGATCTCATTCTGATCAGCAAACAAACAGCCACCATGAATCAATACGTGTAGGCAGAGAATCAGTGGTTTTATTTTTTATTTTAGATGTACCACTTTCCAAAAATGTTGCTGGGTTTGCATATGAGTTTGTCATGAGGTCAAGATGTAGCTTTTCTCACAGAGATGCATTTATCTGGGATTTGTCTGAATGATGAACCAATGAGCCGGATCACCTGGATCACCTGGATCACCTGGATCACCTGAGTGTCTGGATCACCTGAGTGTCTGGATCACCTAGATCACCTGAGTGTCTGGATCACCTAGATCACCTGAGTGTCTGGATCACCTGAGTGTCTGGATCACCTAGATCACCTGAGTGTCTGGATCACCTGAGTGTCTGGATCACATGGATCACATGGATTACCTGGATCACCTGGATCACCTAGATCACCTGAGTGTCTGGATCACCTGGATCACCTGAGTGTCTGGATCACCTGAGTGTCTGGATCACATGGATCACATGGATTACCTGGATCACCTGGATCACCTGGATCACCTGAGTGTCTGGATCACCTGGATCACCTGAGTGTCTGGATCACATGGATCACCTGGATCACCTGAGTGTCTGGATCACCTGGATCACCTGAGTGTCTGGATCACCTGGATCACCTGGATCACCTGAGTGTCTGGATCACATGGATCACCTGAGTGTCTGGATCACCTGGATCACCTGAGTGTCTGGATCACATGGATCACCTGGATCACCCGAGTGTCTGGATCACATGGATCACCTGGATCACCCGAGTGTCTGGATCACATGGATCACCCGAGTGTCTGGATCACCTGAGTGTCTGGATCACATGGATCACCTGGGTGTCTGGATCACATGGATCACCTGGGTGTCTGGATCACATGGATCACCCGAGTGTCTGGATCACCTGAGTGTCTGGATCACATGGATCACCTGGGTGTCTGGATCACATGGATCACCCGAGTGTCTGGATCACCTGGATCACCCGAGTGTCTGGATCACCTGGATCACCTGAGTGTCTGGATCACATGGATCACCTGGATCACCTGAGTGTCTGGATCACATGGATCACCTGAGTGTCTGGATCACCTGGATCACCCGCGTGTCTGGATCACCTGGATCACCTGGATCACCTGAGTGTCTGGATCACCTGGATCACCCGAGTGTCTGGATCACCTGGATCACCTGAGTGTCTGTGAATAAATTGGAGGATTCTGAGGAGATCCAGGGTCACACGAACACCACATTTAAATACCATGCAGGCGCTCTCGCCAGTAGATTGAACAGAGCCAGCGTCCCAATGATTAGTGGACGTTGTTGAAGCAGTTTTCCTGTCTGGTTTGGATTCCAGAGATGTGGTCTATAGACATGCAGCAGCTTCCACTCTTACGCCCTCAGATTGATCACCAGTGATAATCCTGGATCAATACCAGTGATAAATCTGGACGGATCCATACCTCAAATGGATCCGTCATCAGCTCTATTTTCAATCTTTCAAAATGTTCTTATGTACCCCAGTTGCTATTGCATGTACTTATTTGTGTTTCAACAAACGTATATGTGCATACTTATCAACTGTTTCTATTGCAACACTACTATCACCGACATCTAAGAAGGGAGATCCCCCCTTGAACGGCCCTTCTAAGGTTTCTCTCCTCCACATTGCTTGTGGTGCTTTTTTCCTATTGCTCGGTTTTTAGTGAGTTTTTCCTTACCTTCGCATGGGGTATGTCTGGGAGTGTTGCATTAATTAAATTTATTTAGTTTACATTTTATTTTGGATTTCCTGGTGTTTTTGTCTTTGTTCTTGATTTATTGTGATGTGTCTTCTTGATTTGTCTGGCCCATGGGGACATTAACGTGTTGTCGGGCCTTACAAATACATTGGATTTGATTTTGGTTGGGTGGTCCTCTCTGGCGAAGAGATAAGATTTGCACTGGCATCTGTTTTATATGAAGCCATAATTGGTGTTTGTCCACATTACATAACTTCATTATTATAAATGGACCTCTGGACCATATGGTGCACAAACAAATGATTGGCTCATGCTGGCGCTGTCTGTCTACTGAGCGTGGTGTTATCTTAAGGAACGTTGCCTTGGGGCCCATCTAACTCGTCTCTTCTCTGTCTTTCACCGCGCGTTATCAGAAGTCGTTGCCTGTTACTTGGCACCTATCTCTGGTCACCACGGTTTAAATGCAGGTGAAATGCACATTCGGTGTAAAACACCACTTTGCAGGCCATAGATAACTTTAACTAAACACTAGGGATGTCCGATATTATCGGCCGATATTGGCATTAAAATGTAATATCGGAAATTATCGGTATCGGTTTTCAAAAAAAAAAAAATCAAAAAAAAAAAAAAATTATTTACATTTATTTAACCTTTATTTACCCAGGCAAGCAAGTAAGAACAAACTTATTTTATTTATTGTGAAAAGTATGCATAATGTTATGTTAATTCCACAACAAGAGATATGTAATGTTAATTACCTGAAATTATTCTGTTTTTTTTGAGTGGGAAACCCCACATATATCGGTATCGGAAATTAAGAGTTGGACAATATCGGTATATCGGATATCGGTAAAAAGCCAATATCGAACATCCCTATTAAACACTTATTAGTACCTATTTATTATTTATTATTATTTCACATACGTACTTATCCTGTTTATAATCATAACGAAACCAGCCATATCTCTCACAGTCCTGCTATCAGACCAGGCTGCAGAAAAAAATTAGTGGGGGGGCATAACATTTTCTCGGGGGCACAATGGTTTTTCAACACAGGTTCCCTTTTATACGTTTCAGCTGGGACAGCGGCGCTGTGGCTTGCTTGGGGCTGCCCACGGTGCTGAACTAAACAGCAGAGAGGCAATTGAAAAATCGAATTTCTCTCTATCTTAAGAACATTCACTTATACAAAAACAGACTGAACGGATATATATAACAGACCTGCTGGGGCAGCGGACCGAGAGCAGGGGACACAAACTAGCTGGATAAGATGGTCAAGAAGGCCAGTAGCATGGTTGGGGTGGAGCTGGACTTTAGCGAGGGTGGCGGAGAGGAGGATGAATGAATGAATGAATGAATGAAAACTTTATTTAACAGATTGCAGAATGGGTACAATACAGTACGGCTCAATACATACAATTGTTAAGGGGATGCAGACCTGAGAAAGACGTTTGTCTTGTTTCCATCAGGGTCCCCCATTTTCAATTCATATAGACATTTATGACATACACAACATACATGACATTTATGGCATAGGGACATATAGGTATTTAGTACTGATACATTTGTGACATAAACGGTATTCAAATATACAGTACTGTTACCCCTAGATCCTGACAGAGTATATATGATGGGGAGGGGACTGTACATTAGGAGGGGGTGGGTGGGTGGGAGAGAAATATACATACGGCGGGGAGGGAATATATACATGCGGTGGGGAGGAGACTGTCTATTAGGAGGTGGTGGGGGTTTTGGGCATTTACGGTGGCCAGTTTCGAATTGCAGCCTCCCGTATGTGCTCTTTAAGAGCGGTTTTGAATGTGGGCAGGGATTCACATTCCTTTACAGCTTTGGGTAGGGCGTTCCACATTGTTGTGGCATAATTGCGAAACGTGTTTAGTGCCTTGTTTGAGCCGAATCTGGGTTTTACATGATTTGTTACATCATAACAACATTTGTTATGTAAGGTTACATGAGGAACCTTGCTAAGCTCCAGGCCATCAGGGAAAACCCCTTCCACCCACTATACACAGACTTGGCTGACAGGAGGAGCATGTTATAGGCTCACACTACCTAAATGCAGCACTGAACGGCACAGGAAGTCCTTCATTCCGACAGCCATCAGACTATACAATGCATCACTGTGCCTCACTGCATCACTGAGCACAGAGTGGCAGTTACCATCTTCCTGGACTATTACTTTTTAAACAGCACTGTGCATTATTACACCTACTGTAGACTTCAGTATATTTTTACTGTATTTATTTACTGTATCTTTTATTCTATTTTTATTCTATTTCATTTTATTCTATTCTTAGGCCATTTGTTTTGTTATTCTTATTCGTGACTTGTTCTGTCTAAATGTTTAATGTTGAGTGATTTGCAGTGTCAAATTTCCCTCGGGATAATAAATTTCTATTCTATTCTATTCTATTCTATATCTTTGAAAAGTCTCCATTTATTCAACACTTCTGAATTCACTGACAAACTGAACTGAACTGACAAAAATAAGGTGCAAAACAAAATTCCTCCGCAGGCTACCCCAAGCGGTGTTTGGGGACAGAGTGAAATCTTCTTAAAACACTGCCCCTCCACTCATTCCTGAACTTTTTTGTTAAGTCCTTCTCAAATGCCAACTGAATTAAATTGGCCTTAGTTGCGTCGATGAAGCATTCTAAGGCGATGTTCTGTAAAGACGTTCTTGAGGGTAGAAAACGAATTCTCACAGAGTGCCGTGCTAGCTTCAGTAGTGTTGTTGTTGACATCAGTGCCCACTAGGGCTGTCCCCGACTAAGGATTTGGATAGTTGACTTTGATTGACAAAGAAAAAAAAAGAAAAAAGAAATATTTTTTTTACCAGGGTGGGCACAGCTGACTAAGTGGGCGGGCCCGGCCCCCTAATGCCCGCCCATGGCGCCGGGACTGCCTGCTATTGGCTGCTGTCACAACAGACACCACTAACTGAACCTAAATACAGACTGACAAGATAGTAATTAGCACACTGTAATGAAGCTGCATAGGCGAGCAAACACACACACACACACACACACACACACACACACACACACACACACACACACACACACACACACACACACACACACACGCACACACACACACACACACACACACACACAAGCAATCTGCTGTTCAGCCATGTTTGGTCTAATTAATAAGCTGGTTAACCTTTTGTATATAATCTGTCAGCGTCAGGCTGCCGCCCGCTACACCATGCAAATACATCATATGTGATGTCATCTACACAAACACACCAGCTCAGTGTGATGTCATCTACACAAACACACCAGCTCAGTGTGATGTCATCTACACAGACACACCAGCTCAGTGTGATGTCATCTACACAAACACACCAGCTCAGTGTGATGTCATCTACACAGACACACCAGCTCAGTGTGATGTCATCTACACAGACACACCAGCTCAGTGTGATGTCATCTACACAAACACACCAGCTCAGTGTGATGTCATCTACACACAAACACACCAGCTCAGTGTGATGTCATCTACACAAACACACCGGCTCAGTGTGATGTCATCTACACAAACACACCAGCTCAGTGTGATGTCATCTACACAGACACACCAGCTCAGTGTGATGTCATCTACACAAACACACCAGCTCAGTGTGATGTCATCTACACAGACACACCAGCTCAGTGTGATGTCATCTACACAAACACACCAGCTCAGTGTGATGTCATCTACACAAACACACCAGCTCAGTGTGATGTCATCTACACAGACACACCAGCTCAGTGTGATGTCATCTACACAAACACACCAGCTCAGTGTGATGTCATCTACACAAACACACCAGCTCAGTGTGATGTCATCTACACAGACACACCAGCTCAGTGTGATGTCATCTACACAAACACACCAGCTCAGTGTGATGTCATCTACATAAACACACCAGCTCAGTGTGATGTCATCTACACAAACACACCAGCTCAGTGTGATGTCATCTACACAAACACACCAGCTCAGTGTGATGTCATCTACACAAACACACCAGCTCAGTGTGATGTCATCTACACAGACACACCAGCTCAGTGTGATGTCATCTACACAGACACACCAGCTCAGTGTGATGTCATCTACACAAACACACCAGCTCAGTGTGATGTCATCTACACAGACACACCAGCTCAGTGTGATGTCATCTACACAAACACACCAACTCAGTGTGATGTCATCTACACAAACACACCAGCTCAGTGTGATGTCATCTACACAGACACACCAGCTCAGTGTGATGTCATCTACACAAACACACCAGCTCAGATCAGTGATGTCATCTACACAGACACACCAGCTCAGTGTGATGTCATCTACACAGACACAGCAGCTCAGTGTGATGTCATCTACACAGACACACCAGCTCAGTGTGATGTCATCTACACAAACACACCAGCTCAGTGTGATGTCATCTACACAGACACACCGGCTCAGTGTGATGTCATCTACACAAACACACCAGCTCAGTGTGATGTCATCTACACAAACACACCAGCTCAGTGTGATGTCATCTACACAAACACACCAGCTCAGTGTGATGTCATCTACACAAACACACCAGCTCAGTGTGATGTCATCTACGCACAGACACACCAGCTCAGTGTGATGTCATCTACACAAACACACCAGCTCAGTGTGATGTCATCTACACAGACACACCAGCTCAGTGTGATGTCATCTACACAAACACACCAGCTCAGTGTGATGTCATCTACACAGACACACCAGCTCAGTGTGATGTCATCTACACAAACACACCAGCTCAGTGTGATGTCATCTACACCAGGGGTTCCCAAACTTTTCAGGCCATGACCCAGAAAATAAGGCGTCAGAGAGCCGCGGCCCAATGCACATCGTCAGGCTTTTTTTTTTTTTTTTTTGCCAGCCGACCGATTTTTTAAGACAAATATCACTTCAATCCTATTAAGTTAGTTCAAGTTAGTTATTCATTTATATGTGCTATTTATGAGAGGGCTAACTTGTTGCAAAATAATAATGATAATAATAATAGCCTCATTAAAATACTATTGTTGCTTCGGTTGTTTTCAGCGTTTTATGTGCATAATCTGTTATTTAGTTTGAAATGTTCGCTGAAATAAGTAGATTTTTCGTTTTTGTTTATTTATTAAGTTAATATAAAACCATATAGTCACATTTTAGAATACAATAGAATATAATTTTAGAATACAACTAGAAACACTGTCCTGGCCTGCTTCTAAGTTCAGTGGTCTGACAAAAAAAAAAAGAGAGAAAAAAAAACTTTTTTAAAATTTAAATTTTTTTTGGAAATCATCCGACTTTGGGAACCACTGATCTACACGAACACACCAGATCAGTGATGATGTCATCTACACAAACACACCGGCACTGTCTGTCTGTCTGTCTGTCTGTCTGTCTGTCTGTCTGTCTGTCTGTCTGTCTGTCTGTCTGTCTGTCTGTCTGTCTGTCTGTCTGTCTGTCTGTCTGTCTGTCTGTCTGTCTGTCTGTCTGTCTGTCTGTCTGTCTGTCTGTCTGTCTGTCTGTCTGTCTGTCTGTCTGTCTGTCTGTCTGTCTGTCTGTCTGTCTGTCTGTCTGTCTGTCTGTCTGTCTGTCTGTCTGTCTGTCTGTCTGTCTGTCTGTCTGTCTGTCTGTCTGTCTGTCTGTCTGTCTGTCTGTCTGTCTGTCTGTCTGTCTGTCTGTCTGTCTGTCTGTCTGTCTGTCTGTCTGTCTGTCTGTCTGTCTGTCTGTCTGTCTGTCTGTCTGTCTGTCTGTCTGTCTGTCTGTCTGTCTGTCTGTCTGTCTGTCTGTCTGTCTGTCTGTCTGTCTGTCTGTCTGTCTGTCTGTCTGTCTGTCTGTCTGTCTGTCTGTCTGTCTGTCTGTCTGTCTGTCTGTCTGTCTGTCTGTCTGTCTGTCTGTCTGTCTGTCTGTCTGTCTGTCTGTCTGTCTGTCTGTCTGTCTGTCTGTCTGTCTGTCTGTCTGTCTGTCTGTCTGTCTGTCTGTCTGTCTGTCTGTCTGTCTGTCTGTCTGTCTGTCTGTCTGTCTGTCTGTCTGTCTGTCTGTCTGTCTGTCTGTCTGTCTGTCTGTCTGTCTGTCTGTCTGTCTGTCTGTCTGTCTGTCTGTCTGTCTGTCTGTCTGTCTGTCTGTCTGTCTGTCTGTCTGTCTGTCTGTCTGTCTGTCTGTCTGTCTGTCTGTCTGTCTGTCTGTCTGTCTGTCTGTCTGTCTGTCTGTCTGTCTGTCTGTCTGTCTGTCTGTCTGTCTGTCTGTCTGTCTGTCTGTCTGTCTGTCTGTCTGTCTGTCTGTCTGTCTGTCTGTCTGTCTGTCTGTCTGTCTGTCTGTCTGTCTGTCTGTCTGTCTGTCTGTCTGTCTGTCTGTCTGTCTGTCTGTCTGTCTGTCTGTCTGTCTGTCTGTCTGTCTGTCTGTCTGTCTGTCTGTCTGTCTGTCTGTCTGTCTGTCTGTCTGTCTGTCTGTCTGTCTGTCTGTCTGTCTGTCTGTCTGTCTGTCTGTCTGTCTGTCTGTCTGTCTGTCTGTCTGTCTGTCTGTCTGTCTGTCTGTCTGTCTGTCTGTCTGTCTGTCTGTCTGTCTGTCTGTCTGTCTGTCTGTCTGTCTGTCTGTCTGTCTGTCTGTCTGTCTGTCTGTCTGTCTGTCTGTCTGTCTGTCTGTCTGTCTGTCTGTCTGTCTGTCTGTCTGTCTGTCTGTCTGTCTGTCTGTCTGTCTGTCTGTCTGTCTGTCTGTCTGTCTGTCTGTCTGTCTGTCTGTCTGTCTGTCTGTCTGTCTGTCTGTCTGTCTGTCTGTCTGTCTGTCTGTCTGTCTGTCTGTCTGTCTGTCTGTCTGTCTGTCTGTCTGTCTGTCTGTCTGTCTGTCTGTCTGTCTGTCTGTCTGTCTGTCTGTCTGTCTGTCTGTCTGTCTGTCTGTCTGTCTGTCTGTCTGTCTGTCTGTCTGTCTGTCTGTCTGTCTGTCTGTCTGTCTGTCTGTCTGTCTGTCTGTCTGTCTGTCTGTCTGTCTGTCTGTCTGTCTGTCTGTCTGTCTGTCTGTCTGTCTGTCTGTCTGTCTGTCTGTCTGTCTGTCTGTCTGTCTGTCTGTCTGTCTGTCTGTCTGTCTGTCTGTCTGTCTGTCTGTCTGTCTGTCTGTCTGTCTGTCTGTCTGTCTGTCTGTCTGTCTGTCTGTCTGTCTGTCTGTCTGTCTGTCTGTCTGTCTGTCTGTCTGTCTGTCTGTCTGTCTGTCTGTCTGTCTGTCTGTCTGTCTGTCTGTCTGTCTGTCTGTCTGTCTGTCTGTCTGCCTGCCTGCCTGCCTGCCTGCCTGCCTGCCTGCCTGCCTGCCTGCCTGCCTGCCTGCCTGCCTGCCTGCCTGCATGCCTGCATGCCTGCCTGCATGCCAGGACTTGCTGAACCACAGGGATTGGCACGATAACAGGAATTAATGATGCCTTCACTAGTTCCCCAGGTCCCGTCTGTGCGCTCTCCACACGGCATCATGTTGGAGTCGCAGCCTGGTCTATGAAGGAATGATTTTTATTTCTGTCTTCTTTTACAAAGAAATGTACAGTAGTAGAACATTTATAAAAGAAAGAAAATGACCGAAAAGGTGTAGGCTGAAGCCGAAGCTTATAATTGCCTACCCTTTTTACAAGACATTATTTACACACACAAAAAATACACAAAATTCTGTACATAATTTTGCAAAAACAAAAGGTTACAAAAGTTTCAAACAAAACGTATACACATTTATTTATTAGTTTTTTATACATATATTTTTTGTCACAATTTTAATATACATAGTTATGTTATAATAAAATATAAGTAGGATAATAATGAGGTTTAATATTTTCGTGTCACCTTATATTTGAATAATTTCTTAAATGTATGTATCGAATGACACATTTTTACTTTGTTGTCACAGTTATTCCATAGTTTTACCCCTTTTAACAGATAATGTACATCGACTTTTTATATGTGTCCTTGCCTTTGCGATATTGAAGACACAAGTTTCCCTGAGTTTATACCAGGAAGCCAACCGGTGCCATCCTCTACAAAGGAGAGACACTCGAGCGCCTGCTGGACCACCGTTGGACGCGGCATTCCGCTACAGGTGTGTGAACTAGGACTGATTAACTGTGATATTGTTTTTGTTACTGATGAGCAGTTTTTTGTATGTTCTGTCTAGATAATATTGAAACTGTGTAATGTGTAATTACTAAAATATTTTTTTGGGTTCCTTTAGCTGTATGTTTTAGGACTCAATTTTAATGTTCTGTTTGTTTTTTAATTGTGTGCTGCCAATTAATTAGCTAAAAATGGCCCCAGTGGGGATATTAATGATTAATCTACTGTACTGTACTCTACTCTACTCTACTCTACAGTCTCAGTTATTCCGCAATCATCTGATGACCTATCCACACTGCTCCGAGAGGTCAACAGCAACCGGGCCTCTGGAGCAGATGTGCCGGTTGAAGCGGCAGGATTGCTACGGAGCACGTCTGAGCCCAGCTTCAACTTCATTGCTGCGATGGTGCACAAGGTCCTGTCCTATCTTAACCCCCCAAACAAGATGTTGCAGTCCGAAGACATGGATCTGGTTACAGGTGAAGGAAGATTACATTTATTGTTATTGTAGTGCAATAAGTACACCTATTCCAGGGCACAATTACATTGTATTTATTTATTTTTCTTATTATTTTAGAACCTGTGTTGTTGGCTTTGGTTGTTGGTTTTGCTGAGGTAGTTTTGTTTCATTTCCCTGTCTTTTAATGCACTGCTCAGGAGTAGTGCTCTTAACCCTTTCACTGCGACAATACACAGAAGGTTAACCCTTTCACTGCCACACAACAGCCGGTTCATTTTGTTGTATTCTGTACAATAACAATAAAGGCTTTCTATCCTATTCTAGGTGTCTGACTCGTAAACACTGATTGCACCTGTCTCGAGAGTCTCCACACGGCCGGCAAAGAGAAGACGCACACAGAATCCTGCCCTTGCCATCTATGTCGTCGAGGAAGTCATCACACAAGAAGATCGCAATGACGAAACAGAGCTACACCGGGTGTATTTTAGTTGCATCGACTCAGTTTGTGGGGAAATGAAGAATCGCTTCGGGGAGCGTAATTGTAAGCTGACGGAGGCAATCGACTCTCTGGATACGTTCTTGGATGTCAGCAAGGTGCAGCCATTACTCAACCTCACCAAGATACCTGTTGTGGAATCTGAATACGTGGCCCGCCAGTTCCTCAGCACGCAAAGGAAGGAGTCATCTGCAGCGGGTGATACGCTCGGCGGAGAGGGTGATCGGCTGCCCCCTTCCCTCCCTCGAGTCCCTACATTCCACCAGGGCCTTGAGGAGGGCGAGGAAGATCATGGCAGACCCCGCCCACCCGGGTCACAACCTCTTCAACATGCTCCCCCACGGAAGGCGGCTACGGCTGCCCAGGACACTTAGGTCCTGTCACAGACTGAGTTTCTTCCCCTCAGCAGCTCGCCTGGTAAACGAGTCAGGTGTCCCCCTGCTCCACCCCCCTCCCCCCTCTATGGCGAGCTGCTAGGGCGGGACTTTTGGACTTGAACTTCGTGCTGCACTGTATCCATGTCCCCAACCACTGCACTTTATTTGTCTTATCGTTGTCTCACTGTTCTGTCCTGTTTTGCACTTTATAACTATTTATTATTATGTTATTCTTATTTATGAAAAGAATCATGCACTGTAAATGTCGAATCACGTTCCATTTGTATATACAATATGGTGAATAAAGTAATCTGAATCTGAAAGAAGTGGACAATCAAACAGCTGTGATTAGGGCTGGGCAATAATTCAATAGTATCATTTATTGTTTTTCAGTGGAATCATATTGTGATGATATGAAGATATTTTAATATCTTGACACACATTTCTGCTGTCTAAATTGATGATGACAAGCAAATTGTACTTAAACTCTGATAAAATGAGGTATGGTAGCAATATTATTTGAATATTTCTGTATTATTTGACATCACACCTAACATGATTCAGTTCAATGAGATGAACATTAATTTGATGATTCGACATGATTTTGCATACATGAACCATATTGTGATATACATTGATATCTAGAAAAATCCTTGTGATTATTG
>NC_140165.1:263535648-263540648 GCF_963971535.1 Notolepis coatsorum
AGAGAGAGAGAGAGAGAGAGAGAGAGACTCACTGTTTAGTTGAAACATCCAGGGCAGGAGAGCTTGATAAACGTGTATAATCCGCCATATAGCTTGTTAGCCAAGTGTTAGCTGAGCTCGTTAGCACAACACTCAACAAGTACATTCCTTTGTCCATTTCCGCTCGAACAGACTGCAAACTACCTGGCGTTCTATCGCCATGCTCTAAGACAAACTCTAACCTTAACCAACTTTGAAAGAGTGCCCAAGCTTAACAGTCTAAAGAACTTGCAGTCACGGCACGGGCACGCTCTAAGACAAACAACCTAGACCAACCTAGGAACCAAGCTAGAAGCTAGAATTGGAACATTAGAAATTGGATTCGGCCAATCAGAGATCGTCTCTGTGAAATTCTGCCATGGAAAAAAATACTGGCGTCGGCCAATCAGAGAGCGTCTCCGCGAAATGCGGCTATGGAAATTCTTCACGGAAGTTCACGCTGCTGCCTAGACCGCT
Source organism: Notolepis coatsorum (assembly GCF_963971535.1). Taxonomy (NCBI): domain Eukaryota; kingdom Metazoa; phylum Chordata; class Actinopteri; order Aulopiformes; family Paralepididae; genus Notolepis; species Notolepis coatsorum. The sequence goes on from NC_140165.1 coordinate 263,536,144, forward strand.
TCAAATCGCGCTCGGATTCCAACATAATAGTCATATTTCAACGCACAACGCCGTATGCACTGATTGGCTGTGACGGAGACAGCGATCAAACTGTGACGCGCACTCAGAGCGCTATCGCTTCTAGCCCGGGCGAGAAAAATACGAAAAAATAAAAAAAAACGTCACTTCCTGCTCATGAAAACGATGTTTTTTTAATTTAGATAATAACGTTATATTGTGCATTGGAAATACAAACATACTTAAAATGAGTAAATATTATTCATTTTAAACATGTTTATATTATTTATAGGGCTATAAAACACAAAAACGAAAAAGTTTTATTGTCTTCCTCTCTGATTTAACAGCAGCTGGCCAGCAGGTGGGTCGGCGCCCTTGCGCCCCTAGTGGCGAGCCGCCACTGGTGCCCCCCCCCCCCCCCTCGTTCATATGCAATGCCGGATAACGTGGGACGGACAGTACTGAATTTTCCCATCCGGACCAATGCAATTTGAAATATTATTATAGAATATAGAATAGCAGGCTTATAAATTACCTTATTATAGCCAATTCGCACATTTATGGATTGTGCCAAATCGTATCTTTCAAATGCCCAAGTTCAATTTGGATTTAGTATCACCAGGCGACGCGTGCATAAGAACAGATAATGAAATCTATTCTATGTATGTATGTCTTATTTCTGCCAGAGTGCCGCCATTTTGAAATTGATTTCAAATCTGATTGTTGCTAAATGCTCAAAATAGGGGAGACAAACTAACTGCGCTCCAATATATGCCAATAACGTTCAGTTTTGTTGTATATTATCCCGAGTAATAAGAGATATTTAAAAAATGCAGTGTGTGGTGTGTGTGTGTGTGTGTGTGTGCTTGCGTGTGTGTGTGTGTGTGTGTGTGTGTGTGTGTGTGTGTGTGTGTGTGTGTGTGTGTGTGTGTGTGTGTGTGTGTGTGTGTGTGTGTGTGTGTGTGTGTGTGTGTGTGTGTGTGTCCCAGTTTTCACATAAACGGTGTTCCACTCAAAACAGTGGATCATTTCACCTACCTCGGCTCCACTCTGTCCTCATGCTGCTCCCTTGACGCGGAGATACACACACGTATCAATAAAGCGGCATCATCCTTTGGACGCCTACGCAGCAGGGTTTTTGAAAACCGAAACCTGAAGATCAGCACCAAGGTTGCCGTTTACAACGCAGTATGTCTCTCCACTCTGCTCTATGGAGCAGAATCCTGGACCCCATACCGCCGGCACATCACCAACTTGGACGCTTTCCACATCCGTTGCCTCCAAAGGATCCTCGGCCTGACCTGGGAAGATCGAGTCCCCCACACAGACATCCTCAACAACACCAACTCAATCTGTATGGCCGCAGCTGTGGCCAAAAAACATCTTCGTTGGATAGGGCACACCATACGTATGCCTGACCACCGCCTGCCCCGCCAAGTCCTCTATGGCCAACTGAGAGGAGCAAAGCGGGCTGCTGGAGGCCAAAAGAGACGCTTTAAGGACTACACCAGGGACCTCCTAAAGTGTGCAAACATCACGCAGCTTGAAACTCTGGCACTCGACAGATCAGCCTGGCAAGTCACTTGTGCCACTGCAGTTTCCCAAATACACCAAACGAACCAAGACCGAAGATCTGAGAGGCGCACGCAACGACACCAGCGGGCGGCTGGCATCCCCCAGGTATCTGGCTTCCCTTGCGCCATCTGTGGACGGGTGTGCGGCTCAAGGATCGGACTCAACGCCCACGAGAAGTGGCACCAGCGGCAGTGTCGCTAACTCCCCCTCCCCACCCCCCCCTCTCCCCATCCCTGGAGCAAGCGTCATCATCGAACACGATGGACAGCTAAGAGAGTGTGTGTGTGTGTGTGTGTGTGTGTGTGTGTGTGTGTGTGTGTGTGTGTGTGTCAAGTCAAGTCAAGAGTTTTATTTGTCACGGCATACAAGTATACAATGAAATGCGGGTGGTCTTGCCCGCAACGATGTGCAATACAGTGGTACAACATATAATAGAATCCAATAAAGACAACATTGTGCAATAAACAGGTAACAGGTAACATGGTGTGACATCTCGGTATCTGTACATAGTTATTTACAGAGCATATAGGACATGCTAGGTAGCTTAGGTAGTGCAATACACTGTTACTGTTGTTATACTAATTTAAAGTGGCCTTTCCTTTTGGCCATAAGTGGGTGTGTGCGGCATGAGTGTGTGCCCGCTCATGTTAAAGTGTTAAAGTGGCTGCTAGTGTGTGAGCGTGCACAGCGTGCGTGTCGTGTGTGTGCTCATGTGTGCTTGTGTGTGGATAGTTCAGTGTTCTGTGGCACTCAATGTTCATTGTTCAAGGCTCTGATGGCCTGGGGGAAGAAGCTGAGCCTAAGCCTCTCTGTCCTAGTAGCTGGGGTTCGCAGGCGTCTGCCTGACCTCAGCAGCTGGAACAGGCTGTTATTGGGGTGGTGGGGGTCTTTCATTATTCTGCAGGCTCTGGATTTGCACCTCTTGTTGTATAGAACCTGCAGGGGAGGTAGTGCAATACCTGTGGTACGCTCGGCTGAGCGCACCACTCTCTGTAGGGCCTTCTTGTCCTGTGCCGTGCTGTTTCCATACCAGGCAGTGATGTTTCCGGTCAAGATGCTCTCTACAGCTCCTGAGTAGAAGGACTGGAGTATCTTCCCAGATACTCTGAACTTCCTTAACTGTCTCAGGTGGTAGAGGCGCTGCTTCGCCTTCTTTACTACTGTGTCTATGTGTGTTGTCCATGTCAGGTCCTCTGAGATGTGGACCCCCAGGTACTTAAAGCTGCTCACCCTGTCCACGGTAGCCCTGTTAATCATCAGTGGTGTGTGTGTCTCCTGCTGTCCTCTCCTATAATCCACGATCAGCTCCTTGGTTTTACCAATGTTCAGGAGCAGGCTGTTGTCCTGGCACCAGCGTTCCAGTACCTCAACCTCCTCCCGGTAGGCCTTCTCGTCGTTGTCCGAGATCAGCCCCACCACCACCGTGTCGTCTGCGAACTTCACTATGGAGTTGGAGCTGAACTTGGCCACACAGTCGTGTGTGTATAGTGAGTACAGCAGGGGGCTCAGAACACAGCCCTGGGGGGACCCGATGCTCAGGGTGATGGTGTTGGAGGTCTGACCCCCCACCCTGACCGCCTGGGGTCTTTCACTCAGAAAGTCCAGTACCCAGGCGCTCAGGGCGGAGCTCAGACCCAGCTCGATCAGCTTGTCCACCAGTCTGGTGGGGACTATGGTGTTGAACGCTGAGCTGTAGTCAATGAACAACAGTCTCACATAGCCCCCCTTCTGACGGTCCAGGTGAGAGAGGGTGCTGTGCAGTACTTGGGAGACCGCATCGTCAGTGGACCTGTTTAGCCTGTATGCAAATTGCATAGGGTCCATATCGCTGTGTGTGTGTGTGTGTGTGTGTGTGTGTGTATGTGTGTGTGTGTGTGTGTGTGTGTGTGTGTGTGTGTGTGTGTGTGTGTGTGTGTGTGTGTGTGTGTGTGTGTGTGTGTGGGTATGGTACAATACACAATACACATAAAAACACAACAACAAAACACAGTAATACAATACACACAGCAACACAACACCAACACACAGACAGCACTTTGACGTTTCTACTTCTCTGAGACATTTCAGCTATACAAATACTTATACTGTCTGACTATAAGATCTCTCTCTCTCTCTCTCTCTCTCTCTCTCTCTCTCTCTCTCTCTCTCTCTCTCTCTCTCTCTCTCTCTCTCTCTCTCTCTCTCTCCGTCTCCAGCGGGTGTTTTATGCACTGATGGATATGCTGCCGTTGGTTAGAAAAGCTGTTGTTTCTTCTGCAAACGATTACAAGAGGTTCTAACTGCTCACTAAAGAAGCCCAATATGATCCGTGTGCTTCATCAGATTTGTAACAGATCAATGTGGCCGCTCCCTAATAGGGAAAGGTGTTGTTCTTTGGCTCACATTGGCAGCAGAGGTATTTTGGTATTTTATAAAAAAACTCATTTTGAAGGTTTGTTTCACGCACTCGCAGATTGATTTGATTTGATTTGAAATCTTTATTTGGAACATGTAATTACAAAGAATATAAAACAAAAACAAATCATTGATCTATAGCAATGAAATGGAAAAAATAAAAACAAAGCATAACTCAATGTACATGTTTGAAAAGGAGTAGGAAGAAGTATACACTTATTTAATCCTACCTCTTTTCCACTACTCAAATGAGTGTACTAATTTAAAACCTTACAAAACAAATATATATATTATATGCAAAACAAAAAAAGTATAATGTAAAACATGAAAGAAATAAAAATAAAAATGTAAAAAAAAAAAAAACCTGTGGACGTCAAATCCCTTCCTCATCCCTGTACCTTGTGAAAATTATTTCTTTATAATTCTGTTTGAATTGTCTCATGTTTGCACCACATTCAGACTGTTCCACAGTTTGACTCCACATATGGAAATGCAGTGTCTTCTCCTGGTAGTGCGTACACTAAGAACTTTTAAATTGA
>NC_140165.1:263545648-263579499 GCF_963971535.1 Notolepis coatsorum
CCTTCTCCTATTACAAAGATTGCAGAGTGTTGGCTTTGATACAGGTGCTTGCAGTCGGTTTCAAAACTATTTAACAGAAAGATTTCAGTGTGTGAAAATGGGAAATGCCCAATCAGAGCTTCTACCCATCACAAAAGGTGTTCCACAGGGATCAATCCTCGGCCCGGTCTTATTTACGATTTATATTAATAATATTGTCTCATCTCTGAGCAGCTGTTAAAGCCACATTTACGCGGATGACACAGTTCTCTATTGTACTGCTGATTCTGTGCAACTGGCCACTAAATATTTACAACTCTCCTTTGACGCCCTGCAAGATGCACTTATTAGTCTAAAATTGGTGCTTAATGCCAGTAAAACTAAATTCATGTTGTTTTCCAAAGCCAAAAATATTGTTTATAGTGACTTGCATATATCGACTCTGAACAGTTCTGATATCGAGAGAGTTTCAGAATACAAATACCTTGGTATTTGGATTGATGAAGGACTACATTTAAATATCATGTGGGCGTTCTCGCCAGTAAATCACGGAAAAAGATTGGCTTTTTGTATAGAAATAGAGCCAACTTCCCTATGATTAGTAGAAAGAGAGTTGTTGAAGCAGTGTTCCTATCTGGATTACGGAGATGTGATTTATAGACATGCAGCGGCTTCCACTCTTAACCTGTTAATCTGTAGACCTTTTTTCGCCTAAAAGTACATGCCTAAGTAAATGGAAGATTGCTCCACTTCTGCAAGGTCAATTAGCATGTTCTTGGTATCTAGGAACATCTAGGGACCTGGGGGTATGTATTTCCAGTGTCAGAAATATTGTGTCTGTAAATTGTAAATTGTAAATTGTAATGAATAGATTAATTATGATTAATTATGATTTTGATGATGATGATCAAAAATTTATACGGGTAGGAGAAAATGCTCACTGAGCTCATTCACCACCTTATTGAGATCATGTGTACAAAAAATCTAAGCAAATGAACCGCAGGAAGATGCTTAAACAGAAGGATTTGTAGATACAGTAATTAATGATAATCGACTTTAATTATAAATTCATATTTGACCTTGAACTTGACCTTGACCTTATTATGGCCAAATCATACATCTATGGATAGGGAAAATGCTCCTCTTTCCAATGGCAGGGTTGAATCTGGATTAGTAATTTCTTGCGGTTTTTACGATAATTAGCATTTTACGATAAATTTGTATTTCCGATAAAACATAACATCGGTAAAAATGAAAATATACACTTTGACTACTGTTTTTGATAGGGTTATGGTATTTACTCTTGGCTACAAAAAATTATATTTAAAAAAATTTACCTCTTAACATCCAAGGGCCCACATCCCACGATTCTTTGCCGACCTCTAGTGGCTCGGGTGTGCATTTCTTTTAATACAATATATAGATAGAATTAAAGCCCTATTTGTTGCCTGTCAATTGCCATTTCAGGTGACGCAATCCGTTTAGCGGTTCTCGAGTTACATGCCGATATGTGAGGCGTGCCCCAAAGTACGCAAAAGTACACATTACCACCCCCGACTCTAGCTCCGTCAATCATTTGGCGATCTCGAAAATCTTTGCACAGGGTTATAGCCAATGAGTGTGGCTTTCCAATGATACCCCATTATATGATAATTGGGGATATAATACGGTCTCTATTGATCGATTTATGATAAAGAAAAGCAGGGTCCCCCTATAGGGGGACCTTAAGGCTTAACAGGTTAAGCCCTTAGACTCGGTTTATCATTCAGCCATTCGATTTATCACCGGTGATAGTTATGGTACTCACCATTGTATCCTATATAATAAGGTCGGGTGGGCCTCTCTGGCAGAGAGACGTAAGTTGCATTGCAATCTTTTTATTTATAAAGCCATAATTAGAGATTGTCCAAATTATATTAGTTCTTTATTGGAATAGACCACTGGACCCTGTCGTACACAATCCAGTTTTTGGCTTACACTTAGAGTGCCTAGAGTTTGTGCTGAACTTGGTACATCTGCTTTTGGCTTTTTTGCCCCTACATTATGGAATACCCTGCAGGAAACACTGAAACTAGACATTCTAGTGTCTATGGGTCAGTTTAGAACCTTAATGACCAATCAGGTCACCACAATATGTAATTGTTTTTAAATTATTACGTCTGTTTAAATGTTTAGCTATTTTATTCTTTTAAAAAGATTTTTTATTTTATTTTATTTATTTTTATTTTTATTTTTTTTAATGTATTTTAAAATGTGCTCTTAATTATTCTGATTGTCTGATGTCTTTATATTTATGAACACATTGTGACACTTGTGTATGTAACATCTTGACGGCACTGTAAATTAGTTTAATTACTCAGTGTATTATCGAGTATAAATAAAGATTGAATGAATTGTTTGTGTCTAATTTTCCTGTACAAAAATATGAACTAAATACATTTTACCGCAGGGTTGGCACTCCCATCGCCGTGCATGGCGGTGTGAGTGGCACGTGGGCTGTTTTGTCTTTTCCTTCGGTCATGGCGTGCTTTATCGTGGGCTGTGTCTTGGATGGGGATGTGGTAGGGGTTGATGTGTGGGGTGTTTGGGGGACCGACTGTTCCAGGGGGGTTCACATGCCTTCGAGCGACATTGTACTATTGTACTTATTTTATGCCTATTCTTAAATCTGCACGTTTACATTGCACTACTTTTATTGTCTTTTATACCAATTATTATGTCTGAAATGTCTGTAAAGTCTCGACTACATTGAAAATGAGGGTGACCTCAATTGTAATTTCGAGAATAAATAAAGGTTGATGATATTAAGACAAGGTTTGAAGTTATTTTTATTTATTATTATAATTTTTACAGAGAAATGTGTCTGAATTATGAACTAGTAGCTAAGTAACTAGTATAGGGTTTATCTAGTTAAACCAGGGAAAAACACATGGTACCCAGGAGAGCCACAAGCACGCGTGCTGTGCAGTTGCTGATTTAGAGTACTGGCACCTTTTTCATTCAATACAATTCAAGCACTGGTCCAACGTTCATAAAAAGGTTGCTCGCCGGATATTCCGTCTTGTAACTCGAGACCCGAAGCACGCAATTGGTTGAGTGGGGTGACGATCGAAAGGCGGCAAATTCAACTTTAGGTCCTTTATAGGCCTGATGTTATATAGTCTATATTCATATTTCAAATGGCATGTGTCCGGATGGCAAGATTCAGCACTGTATCTACAAAATCACCTGCCCTTTGTTAATTAGCTTATTATTTGTAGTACACTTGATCTCAAGCAGGTGCTGAATGAGCTCAGTGGCAATTCTTCATTTCTGGTCAATGTTAGCATGGTGTTAGTCACCGTCAAAGATGGAAAGAAAAAAAGATTAATTATAATAATAATTGATATTGTCCTTTGGTTCATTACAATTTACTCAAGCATACTAACAGACACAACATTTCTGACACTCGGAATACATTCCCTGAGGTCCCTAGATACCAAAAACATGCAAATGGACCTTGTAGAAGTGGAGCAATCTTCCATTTACTTGCGTATGTACTTTTAGGTGAATTTTCTGAAAATATGGCTAGGGTTTAAGAGATTAAGAGGTAAATTTCTAGGGATGTTCGATATTGGCTTTTTTACCGATACCGATATACCGATATTGTCCAACTCTTAATTTCCGATACCGATATCAACCGATACCGATATATGCAGGGTTTCCCCCCCCCAAAAAACGGAATAATTTCAGGTAATTAACATTAACATCTCTTGTCGTGGAATTAACACAACATTATGCATACTTTTCACAATAAATAAAATAAGAATTTGTTCTTACTTGCTTGCCTGGGTAAATAAAGGTTAAATCAATTTTGAAAAACCGATACCGATAATTTTCGACATTACATTTTAATGCCAATATCGGCCAATAATATCTGTAGGCTGATAATATCGGACATCCCTATTCATTTCACTATAATCTATATGTTCAGCTGTGATATGAAGCAAGCAAAATTTACAAAGTGTAGTGGTACACATACAGCTGTATTTGGAAGTGTAGTGGTACACATACAGCTGTATTATGAAGCTAGTACAGTGTAGTGGTACATATACAGCTGTATTATGATGCTAGTACAGTGTAGTGGTACATATACAGCTGTATTATGATGCTAGTACAGTGTAGTGGTACATATACAGCTGTATTATGAAGCTAGTACAGTGTAGTGGTACATATACAGCTGTATTTGGAAGTGTAGTGGTACATATACAGCTGTATTATGAAGCTAGTACAGAGTGTAGTGGTACATATACAGCTGTATTATGAAGCTAGTACAGTGTAGTGGTACATATACAGCTGTATTATGATGCTAGTACAGTGTAGTGGTACATATACAGCTGTATTATGATGCTAGTACAGTGTAGTGGTACATATACAGCTGTATTATGAAGCTAGTACAGTGTAGTGGTACATATACAGCTGTATTATGAAGCTAGTACAGTGTAGTGGTACATATACAGCTGTATTATGAAGCTAGTACAGTGTAGTGGTACATATACAGCTGTATTATGAAGCTAGTATAGTGTAGTGGTACATATACAGCTGTATTATGAAGCTATAGTATAGTGTAGTGGTACATATACAGCTGTATTATGAAGCTAGTACAGTGTAGTGGTACATATACAGCTGTATTATGAAGCTAGTACAGTGTAGTGGTACATATACAGCTGTATTATGAAGCTAGTATAGTGTAGTGGTACATATACAGCTGTATTATGAAGCTAGTACAGTGTAGTGGTACATATACAGCTGTATTATGAAGCTAGTGCAGTGTAGTGGTACATATACAGCTGTATTATGAAGCTAGTACAGTGTAGTGGTACATATACAGCTGTATTATGATGCTAGTACAGTGTAGTGGTACATATACAGCTGTATTATGAAGCTAGTGCAGTGTAGTGGTACATATACAGCTGTATTATGAAGCTAGTACAGTGTAGTGGTACATATACAGCTGTATTATGAAGCTAGTACAGTGTAGTGGTACATATACAGCTGTATTATGATGCTAGTACAGTGTAGTGGTACATATACAGCTGTATTATGATGCTAGTACAGTGTAGTGGTACATATACAGCTGTATTATGAAGCTAGTACAGTGTAGTGGTACATATACAGCTGTATTATGAAGCTAGTACAGTGTAGTGGTACATATACAGCTGTATTATGAAGCTAGTACAGTGTAGTGGTACATATACAGCTGTATTATGAAGCTAGTATAGTGTAGTGGTACATATACAGCTGTATTATGAAGCTAGTACAGTGTAGTGGTACATATACAGCTGTATTATGAAGCTAGTATAGTGTAGTGGTACATATACAGCTGTATTATGAAGCTAGTACAGTGTAGTGGTACATATACAGCTGTATTATGAAGCTAGTGCAGTGTAGTGGTACATATACAGCTGTATTATGAAGCTAGTACAGTGTAGTGGTACATATACAGCTGTATTATGATGCTAGTACAGTGTAGTGGTACATATACAGCTGTATTATGAAGCTAGTGCAGTGTAGTGGTACATATACAGCTGTATTATGAAGCTAGTACAGTGTAGTGGTACATATACAGCTGTATTATGAAGCTAGTACAGTGTAGTGGTACATATACAGCTGTATTATGAAGCTAGTACAGTGTAGTGGTACATATACAGCTGTATTATGAAGCTAGTATAGTGTAGTGGTACATATACAGCTGTATTATGATGCTAGTACAGTGTAGTGGTACATATACAGCTGTATTATGATGCTAGTACAGTGTAGTGGTACATATACAGCTGTATTATGAAGCTAGTACAGTGTAGTGGTACATATACAGCTGTATTATGATGCTAGTACAGTGTAGTGGTACATATACAGCTGTATTATGAGGCTAGTATAGTGTAGTGGTACATATACAGCTGTATTATGAAGCTATAGTATAGTGTAGTGGTAGATATACAGCTGTATTATGAAGCTAGTACAGTGTAGTGGTACATATACAGCTGTATTATGAAGCTAGTACAGTGTAGTGGTACATATACAGCTGTATTATGATGCTAGTACAGTGTAGTGGTACATATACAGCTGTATTATGAAGCTAGTACAGTGTAGTGGTACATATACAGCTGTATTATGAAGCTAGTACAGTGTAGTGGTACATATACAGCTGTATTATGAAGCTAGTACAGTGTAGTGGTACATATACAGCTGTATTATGAAGCTAGTACAGTGTAGTGGTACATATATAGCTGTATTATGAAGCTAGTACAGTGTAGTGGTACATATACAGCTGTATTATGAATAGGGTGACCAGATCCCAATAAACCAAATGTGGGACAAATGGTATGTTTGTGAGGGACAATGTGGGACGCCCCCCCCCCCCCCCCCCCCAGCGCAGTACCCACCCCTCCTTTTTTTTGGTGGACTGTCCCTGTCCCCTCAATCAAGGCTCATCCGCCACTGTCCTCATTTAAATGACCACAAGCCTAATATGTTTTGCCCTTATTCATTTATTTTATTTTCCTTTTGTCTCTAATGGGTGTTAAGTACTCAAAATAAATAAATAAACAAATAATAAATAAAATGACCACCCAGACTTACAATCACCTATGATTAGGTCTGTGTGATAAGACCCCCAGTCTTATCACACACATGCACACGCACACACACACACACACACACACACACACACACACACACACACACACACACACACACACACACACACACACACACACACACACACACACACACACACACACACACACACACACACACACACACACACACACACACACACACACACAATGACCACCCAGACTATGTATAATAATGACCACCCTCACAACGCTTTTTCACTCTCCTGCCCTCCGGGAGGAGAATGAGGAGCCTCCGAGCCAGGACCAGCAGGCTGAAAGACAGCTTCATACACCAGGCTGTCAGGAAGCTGAACTCTCTCCCAGCTCTAGCCTCTCCCCTCCTCTACTCTTATGTTTTTAATCCTATATCTTGCACCATATTGTTTTGTTTTTGTTGCTTTCATTGCTTTGCTATGTTTTTTTTTCTTTCTTTTAATCTTATACCTTGCCTCACACTATTATGTTTTTATCAACTTGCTTGTGAAGCACTTTGGTGTCAGCTGCCGCTGCCTGGAAATGTGCTATACAAATAAAACTGACTTGACTTGACTTGACTACTCTGCCACCACAGAACCTGGACTAAGAACACCCCCCCCCGCAGTAATGGCACAATAATAAAGAATATGATTATCTTCCACTTGCACTGATTTGTGCGGGGGGTGGTTAGGTTACCAAACGGCTACTCGCATCTTTTTTATTGTTATTATTCGTTTTCAATCTAAACCGTTTGGGATTGTTTTCCCCTTTTCAAATTTCGACCAAGCGAGCGGTCTTCTCTCGTGCCGAGCAGCGGAGATTACAGCAGCGCATGGAACTGATCTGTTTATCCCAAGTTGCGCGGAAGGATAACTGGCTCTGAAACGGACCCGCCGCGCTCGACAGCGTTGGGACTTGTTGTTGTCATAGGATGCGGTGTCACTCGCGGCCAGATACTAGTAACGTTACGCGACGCATAGAGGCTCTTCACATTGGCTGGGGGAGCGGGGGGGGGGGGGGGGGGCGGGGATATTAGCGCGGATGACAACCAATCATGCGGGACATGGTCTCAATTTGCGTGACGCGTGAAAAGAGACAGAAATGCTGTACAATCACGCGCAATGCGTGACATCTGGCCACCCTAATTATGAAGCTAGTACAGTGTAGTGGTACATATACAGCTGTATTATGAAGCTAGTACAGTGTAGTGGTACATATACAGCTGTATTATGAAGCTAGTATAGTGTAGTGGTACATATACAGCTGTATTATGAAGCTAGTACAGTGTAGTGGTACATATACAGCTGTATTATGAAGCTAGTACAGTGTAGTGGTACATTTACAGCTGTATTATGAAGCTAGTAGAGTGTAGTGGTACATATACAGCTGTATTATGAAGCTAGTACAGTGTAGTGGTACATATACAGCTGTATTATGAAGCTAGTAGAGTGTAGTGGTACATATACAGCTGTATTATGAAGCTAGTACAGTGTAGTGGTACATATACAGCTGTATTATGAAGCTAGTACAGTGTAGTGGTACATATACAGCTGTATTATGAAGCTAGTACAGTGTAGTGGTACATATACAGCTGGCGCGATACAACGTAAGGAGGACAGTGTCAGAGGCCAAACGGCGCTACAGGGATAAAATTGAACTCCAGTTTGAACAAGCTGACTCTAGAGCTATGTGGCAGGGGCTCAAAACGATGACAGACTACAAAGGCGCCTCCCTCAAACTGAACAGTGACATCTCCTTAGCAAATGACCTCAATACCTTCTATGCAAGGTTTGATGCTGGTAATAACAACACCAGCTCACAAGCCACGGCAATGGGGGGGGGGGGGGGGGGGGGGGGGTCGGCTGCTGATGGAGGCGCAGTGTTCAGGGTAACAGAGCATGAGGTGAGGCGGACCTTTAAAAAAGTGAATATCAGGAAGGCAGCAGGTCCGGACGGCATCCCCGGCCGCGTCCTAAAAGTCTGTGCCGACCAACTGGCCCCAGTATTCACTGACATATTTAACCTGTCCTTAGAACAGGCTGTCATCCCCACCTGCCTGAAGAAGTCCACTATTATCCCTGTACCCAAAAAATCCAAGCCTGCTTGCCTCAACGACTACCGCCCTGTAGCTCTCACCTCCATAGCCATGAAGTGCTTTGAGAAGCTAGTGAAGGGCTACATCTGCTCCTCCCTCCCCATCAACATGGACCCCCTGCAATTTGCATACCGCCCCAACAGGTCCACGGAGGACGCCATAGCCCATGTGCTGCACACAGCAGCATCACACCTGGACAAGAGGCAGGGGAACTATGTGAGAATGCTATTCATCGACTACAGCTCGGCATTCAATACCATAGTCCCCTCCATACTCATAGCCAAGCTCAGGGACCTGGGCTTGAACTATGACCTCTGCCAGTGGGTCTTGGACTTCCTGACTGGCAGACCCCAGGTGGTGAGAGCAGGCAACTGCACCTCCTCATCCATCACCCTCAACATAGGGGCCCCCCAGGGCTGTGTTCTGAGTCCCCTCCTCTACTCCCTGTACACACATGACTGTGTGGCTCAGCGGAGTAGCAATACAATCATCAAATTTGCTGACGACACAGTGGTGGTGGGCCTGATCTCTGCCAACGACGAGAGGGCCTACCTGGAAGAGGTCAAGGTCCTGGCGGGATGGTGCCAGGAAAACAGCCTCTCCCTGAACGTCAGCAAAACAAAGGAGATGATTGTGGACTTCAGGAGGTCGGGGGTCAAGGACTACAGCCCCCTCAGCATCGACGGGGCACCGGTTGAGAGAGTCAACAGCTTTAAGTACCTCGGAGCCTACATATCCGAGGACTTGACATGGACCACACACATTGACAGTGTTGTGAAGAAGGCACGACAACGCCTCTACTTCCTCAGGCGCCTAAGGAAGTTCCAAGTCAGTCAGAAGATCCTTAAGAACTTCTACTCATGTACAATAGAGAGCATCTTGACCGGCAACATCACCTCCTGGTTTGGGAATAGCACTGCACAAGACCGAAGCAGACTACAAAGAGTGACACGTTCAGCCGAACGCACAATTGGAGGGGGGCTCCCCACCCTCCAGAACATTTACAACAAGCGTTGCAAGGGCAAGGCTAAGAGAATCATTAAAGACTCCAGTCACCCGAACAACTGCCTCTTTGAACTGCTGCGGTCAGGCAAGCGATACCGGAGTCTCAAGGCGAGCACAGAAAGACTCAGAAGAAGCTTCTATCCCCAGGCCATCAGGCTGCTAAACGAACAATGAACACTACACAACAACAACCACCAAACGCACATAGCACACACATCCACACGCACACACTCACTTTAAACAAACACACTATAGCACCCACTCCACACACTTTATAGCACACACCCACTTTAAACAAACACACTGTAGCAGCACCCACTCCCCACACTTTATATTTATTGATGAAGGATTGCACTACAACTCGTACACCTTACTGTAAATTGTACCTAAAATTGTACCTCATCCCATTTCTGCTTTGCACTATATAGTACTGTACATTAGTACACTGCATAGTATTGTATATTATATGGTAACTCAGAACATTGTACATATGTCTATACCGAACACTGTGACCTCATTTTCTTCTTCTAAATTACATGCTATACTATGTTATTTGATACTATCTTGTCTAGCACAGTCTCTGGAGCGTAACAGTAAGAAGCATTTTGTATGAAAGTATTCTGTACTTCTGTATGACAACTATTAAAGAAACTTTTAGTACAGTGTAGTGGTACATACAGCTGTATTATGAAGCTAGTACAGTGTAGTGGTACATATACAGCTGTATTATGAAGCTAGTAGAGTGTAGTGGTACATATACAGCTGTATTATGAAGCTAGTACAGTGTAGTGGTACATATACAGCTGTATTATGAAGCTATAGTATAGTGTAGTGGTACATATACAGCTGTATTATGATGCTAGTACAGTGTAGTGGTACATATACAGCTGTATTATGAAGCTAGTACAGTGTAGTGGTACATACAGCTGTATTATGAAGCTAGTACAGTGTAGTGGTACATATACAGCTGTATTATGATGCTAGTACAGTGTAGTGGTACATATACAGCTGTATTATGAAGCTAGTACAGTGTAGTGGTACATATACAGCTGTATTATGAAGCTATAGTATAGTGTAGTGGTACAAATACAGCTGTATTATGATGCTAGTACAGTGTAGTGGTACATATACAGCTGTATTATGAAGCTAGTACAGTGTAGTGGTACATATACAGCTGTATTATGAAGCTAGTACAGTGTAGTGGTACATATACAGCTGTATTATGAAGCTATAGTATAGTGTAGTGGTACATATACAGCTGTATTATGATGCTAGTACAGTGTAGTGGTACATATACAGCTGTATTATGAAATTAGTACAGTGTAGTGGTACATATACAGCTGTATTATGATGCTAGTACAGTGTAGTGGTACATATACAGCTGTATTATGAAGCTAGTACAGTGTAGTGGTACATATACAGCTGTATTATGAAGCTAGTACAGTGTAGTGGTACATATACAGCTGTATTATGAAGCTATAGTATAGTGTAGTGGTACATATACAGCTGTATTATGAAGCTATAGTATAGTGTAGTGGTACATATACAGCTGTATTATGAAGCTAGTACAGTGTAGTGGTACATATACAGCTGTATTATGATGCTAGTACAGTGTAGTGGTACATATACAGCTGTATTATGAAGCTAGTACAGTGTAGTGGTACATATACAGCTGTATTATGATGCTAGTACAGTGTAGTGGTACATATACAGTACAGCTGTATTATGAAGCTAGTACAGTGTAGTGGTACATATACAGCTGTATTATGAAGCTAGTACAGTGTAGTGGTACATATACAGCTGTATTATGAAGCTAGTATAGTGTAGTGGTACATATACAGCTGTATTATGAAGCTAGTACAGTGTAGTGGTACATATACAGCTGTATTATGAAGCTAGTATAGTGTAGTGGTACATATACAGCTGTATTATGAAGCTAGTACAGTGTAGTGGTACATATACAGCTGTATTATGAAGCTAGTACAGTGTAGTGGTACATATACAGCTGTATTATGAAGCTAGTATAGTGTAGTGGTACATATACAGCTGTATTATGAAGCTAGTACAGTGTAGTGGTACATATACAGCTGTATTATGAAGCTAGTATAGTGTAGTGGTACATATACAGCTGTATTATGAAGCTAGTATAGTGTAGTGGTACATACACAGCCGGGGACCAGCAGGATGGGAGGGAGCTCTAGCTAATTACTACCCTGTATACACCAGTTACCCAGCAATAACCCACACTGCAGAAAGATAAGCCAATGAAAAAAAAGGTCACTTGGAAATATAACAGAATAGTTTTACATGTCAGCCGTTGATAGGTGTGTCGGTTGACCAAAAGACTACATATGATCCATATGGAGAGAGCCAGGTTGAGAAACGGGTCCGGACTGGGTTAGGCCTGAGCCCAAATGTTTGAATGTTCGGACCTTTGTTTGTTACGTTAGCATTCTAATCTTAATTAATGGGTTCGAACCTCCGCTTTGAATTATTATTATTATATATATAATTTTTTCTCGTTTAAAATGTTTTAATTTAATATCAGAACGTGTCTAGACTCTAGTGAGATGAGGAGGGGTCACTGTCATACATTATCAGGAAATGTATCACAAATGCAAAAAAGAGAGTGTTGAGTGACTCACTCACACTCACCGTCTTATTTCATAATACAACGTTTTTTCCTAATGGACGTTTGGATTAAACCAAGAGAATGCAGTGATGCAGAACTTTCCATGCAGAACACAAGTTACTTAACGTTACACAGGTATGTTATGCACGTTAATTAAGCTATGCAGGTTAACCTGCTGTAGTAGTGAAAGGGTTAAACAGATTTACGGGGCAATGTTTGGCAAATGACAACATAAAAACAAATAGACAATAAAAGCAATAACAATATAATACAAGTAAAAGATAGTACAAACACCTCTACATTCTTACATAAACACTGACATATGCACAGCTATTAGTAGGGTTATGTACAGTACACAGTCAGCAAGTTGTATGTATCATTGTATTACATGATGGTACAATTGTATAGACAACATCATTGAAAAGCACTTAACATGGTGAAATGTTCCTCATAGCAGGGGAGCCTGTGGCTACATCACTGGATATGGAGGTACACTTTATCGTATGTCATATGATTTGTCATACATCCTTCTGCCAAGGTCAGACACCAATATGAGAGGAGAGGAGAGGAGAGGAGAGGAGAGGAGAGGAGAGGAGAGGAGAGGAGAGGAGAGGAGAGGAGAGGAGAGGAGAGGAGAGGAGAGGAGAGGAGAGGAGAGGAGAGGAGAGGAGAGGAGAGGAGAGGAGAGGAGAGGAGAGGATGGGGGTGGGAGTATAGAAGGGAGAGAAGTAAAGATAGGTGCCAAACATCTGTGGACGGATGAGGGCAACAAACAAAATGGATAAACAAACACGCAGGGGGGGGGGGGGGGGGATAGGCGGAGAATTTGGTGACAAATGTAAAAAATAACCAACATGTTTGCTGCAGGGGCTGCAGTAGCTTCAACATTGTGACATTGTGCAACAACGGGTGGAACTTGAAGGAGGAGAGGTGTCTGACCATGGTCACTGAGGTAGAGGAGAGGAGAGGAGAGGAGAGGAGAGGAGAGGAGAGGAGAGGAGAGGAGAGGAGAGGAGAGGAGAGGAGAGGAGAGGAGAGGAGAGGAGAGGAGAGGAGAGAATGGGGGTGGGAGTATAGAAGGGAGAGAAGTAAAGATAGGAGAGGAGAGGAGGGGGTGAGGAGAGGAGATGAGGTGAGGAGAGGAGAGGAGAGGAGATGGGAGGAGAGGAGGGGGGTGAGGAGAGGAGAGGTGAGGAGAGGAGAGGAGGGGGTGAGAAGAGGAGAGGAGTGGAGGGGGTGAGGAGAGGAGAGGAGAGGAGATGAGAGGAGGGGGTGGGAGTGGGAGAGAAGTAAAGAGAGTGGAGGAGAGGAGAGGGGAGAGGAGAGGGAATGAGATGAGAGGCGAGAGGAGATGAGAGGGTGGGAGTATAGAAGGGAAATAAGTAGAGAGTGGAGGAGAGGAGAGGGGAGAGGAGAGGGAATGAGATGAGAGGCGAGAGAGGAGAGGAGATGTGAGAGGATGTGAGCAGCTGGGGAAAGAGGATAGGTGTACACATCTCCAGTTCCTAAATGATTCAGACATGTGTGTGTGCGTGCGTGCGTGCGTGCGTGCGTGCGTGCGTGTGTGTGTGTGCGTGTTCATGTGCATGTGCATGTGCGTGTGCGTGTGCTAAAAATAAGCCCATTGTCTCTGGGAAGAGCAGAGATAGCAAGAGAGAGGTAGAGAAAGGTAGAGGTATATAGTTAGAAATAGATAGAATAGAGAGAGAGAGAGAGAGAGAGAGAGAGAGAGAGAGAGAGAGAGAGAGAGAGAGAGAGAGAGAGAGAGAGAGAGAGAGAGAGAGAGAGAGAGAGAGAGAGAGAGAGAGAGAGGGGGGGGGTGAGAGAGGTGATGTAATGTTGCGAGGCCAATCTGGTATCAAAGTGATCTAACTTTAACCCTTTCAATACCACACTACAGATGGTTAACCGTCTGTAGAGTGGTAGTGAAAGGGTTAACCTTCTTCTGTGGTGTGGTAGTTAAAATTAACCTTCTGTATTGTCACAGTGAAAGGGTTAACCCTTTAGTATTGTCACAGTGGAAGGGTTAATGAGCTGCAGGTAGGGATGTTCGATATTGGCTTTTTTACCGATATCCGATATACCTATATCGTCCAACTCTTAATTTGTTATTTTTCGATAACTGACCGCTGTCAGGGGCAACCGAGCAATAATGACCGCTGTTCGCAGCCGGAGCAATCAAGCATTTAGATCGCAGTCATGAAAGCTGCTCAGCATATGCACAGCTGCACTCATCAGTGCAAGCTGCCGGCGATGACAGCGCGGAGCCACAGAACAGAACAACTGCATATGCATTTGATCTCGTCTTGTCGATGGTGTAAAATGAATTAGGTATATTGTTAGTAAGTTAGCCATGTAATAAGCGGGATAATGTATAGCTACGAGGTCATTGTCGCTAAATAATTGACCTTCACTACGTTTAAAGAACACCTCGGCGAGGCGCCTCCGTATTCTAAACTCCGTGTCGGTCAATTATTTTGCGACAATGACCTCGTAGCTATACATTATCCCTTACATATCTCTTGTCGTGGAATTAACACAACATTATGCATACTTTTGACAATAAATAATATACGAATTTGTTCTTAATTGCTTGCCTGGGTAAATAAAGGTTAAATAAATAAAAATAAATAAAAGTAAAAAAAATTTAAAACCGATACCGATATTACATTTTACCTCATTCAGCGCCATCGCTTAATGAGCCAGGGGGCGCTAGAACGCCATCGCTTTAATCAATGGGGAGACTGCGAGATTTGCGAGTGCTTAAAATATATCTTATATTATTGCTATGGGTCTAATACACCCATCGATTGTCAGTGAGTTGCTTCCAGTCAACATTCACAAAACAGATTGTTTTTTCATCCGTACATTTCCATTGTATACCGTTTTGAATATGAGTATAGTTTTTGTGATTCTTAGTAATCGCAGGAAAAGACGTGATAATAGCCCTTTAGTGGAATACACTAAACACGTAATTTTTTCCCTGATTATCGAATCTTCCTGAAATCAACGCTAGATTATCATTATTATCCTTCCTCGTGCAAGAATGAAATGGCCCTCGTAGCGCGGCGCTCCCCCCGCCACCTCCTGTACACAACTGTAAACAGCCACAAACACAAACACACACACAGACAGCTTCGATCGGGGTAGAAAGAAATATCAGATCAACACAAGATTTTATATATGGAGTCCTTACCTGGTCTCTAATGTAATGCAAAATAAATAATCCAATTATCTGATCGCCATTCCAAATACTGCTCGTGGAGGTCCGTCCCACATTGCCCAGCATTGCATATGAAGGCGGGGGGGGGCAGCATCCCAGATGTAACGTTGTAAACGCTAGTCCTGCCGGAGTATTTAAACCCCGCCCGCACAGCTCAGATCGGCCCAGAAAAGAAACTACACCATTTCGAATAGAGTGCAATACCGGCTGGAAGGCGTAGGCGGCGGTATTTGCCCTTTTGCAAGCTCAGACCCATTCCCAATGATAACATCAGGCTGGATGGGTGAAAATGAATGGATATAGCTAATAAAAGAAATAACAATTAAAACCCGACTATACTCGTGATTGGCGCTGAACGGTTGGCGAGTAAACCTGACTTTACTCGTGACTGGCGCTGAATGGGTTAATGCTAATATCGGTAGGCCAATAATATCGGACATCCCTAGCTACAGGAAACCTTCCCTTGATGTGCGGTCAGGAACACTCCACCACCAGGTCCCTCAGGTGGGTTGACGTGGGGCTCCAGGGCGTCCCACATTCTAAATATAAGCTCAGGGGTGACTTTGCTGTGGCGGCCCCCAGACTGTGGGAACAACATCCCCCATTTTGTCAGATCTGCCCCCTATGTTGATTCCTTTAAGTCCAGGCTACAAAACACACTTATATTCCCTAGCCTTTTGTTAGATATTGGCAATCAGCCAATCTCATCTCCTCATCTCCTTCGTCTCTCTCTCTCTTGTGTGTTGTGTTTTTCTTGCAACCCCTGATAGTACATCCATAGTCATAAGAAACGACACTATAGCGTGATACCTTTCTTCGACAAACGTTGTTTATTCCTTAAACAAAAGCCTCGTATTGTCCTCGAATAGTCTTGGGAAGAAACTAAATTCATTATTCTAATGATTTCTCCTTTCACCCCGCTCGGTGGTCGTCGCAGCCTGGTGGTTATTCCAAAAGCCTGTCGTCGTGACACTTCTCCCTTGCATAGTACAACATGTATGGAGGGTGATATAATTGTCTATTGTCTGATGTAAATAGTACTAAATGTATTGACAGTGACACATATTGAGTCATGCCACCCCCCCCCCCCCTCCCCCGCTGGTCCACAACCCATTCACAGCACGGCAGGTTCTGGTGCTGATGTCCACACGGCACCGACCCTATAGAACTTCTAAAAACCCACCATACCAAAACGGCACCGGCTCATAGGGAGTTGGCTATAATTACCAACCAGCAGGGGTGTAAAAATTACCTAGAGGGCACCCAAGTGGCGACCCATGTAACACACTGCGTTGCGAAGCGGCCGACCCGGGTTCGATTCCCGGACCCGGCGTCCTTTGCCGAATGTCTTCCGGCACGCTCTGTCTCCCGTTCTTCTCTCTCTCTCTCTCTCTCTCTCTCTCTCTCTCTCTCTCTCTCTCTCTCTCTCTCTCTCTCTCTCTCTCTCTCTCTCTACCGGACTGCCCGGTAGTACAAACAAGTACAAATCTACCAAAAACATAATAAAAAAATATATATAAATGAGAAATTACCCAGAAATTATATTTAAGTGAACGTACTGTATGCTGGGTACCGTCTCAAAATCGTACTCAAGTAAAAGTCAGAGTATCTGGCTAAAAACACACTTGAGTAGGAGTCAAAAAGTGTCTACCTTTAAATGTACTTAAGTACTAAAAAGTAAAAGTCAAAAAGTTTTTTTATTCCGGGGGAATGAAATGTTCCGTTTCGTCCTCTTCATCACTCGTACTATCGTTTGTGGCCATCTTCTGTCGCTTCAAGTTCAAGTTCAAGTTCTTTAATAGTTGTCATACAGAAGTACAGAATACTTTCATACAAAATGCTTCTTACTGTTACGCTCCAGAGACTGTGCTAGACAAGATAGTATCAAATAACATAATAACATAATATAGCATGAATTTAGAAGAAGAAAATGAGGTCACAGTGTTCGGTATAGACATATGTACAATGTTCTGAGTTACCATATAATATACAATACACAATACTATGCAGTGTACTAATGTACAGTACTATCTAGTGCAAAGCAGAAATGGGATGAGGTACAATTTTAGGTACAATTTACAGTAAGGTGTACGAGTTGTAGTGCAATCCTTCATCCATAAATATAAAGTGTGGGGAGTGGGTGCTACAGTGTGTTTGTTTAAAGTGGGTGTGTGCTATAAAGTGTGTGGAGTGGGTGCTACAGTGTGTTTGTTTAAAGTGAGTGTGTGCGTGTGGATGTGTGTGCTATGTGTGTTTGGTGGTTGTTGTTGTGTAGTGTTCATTCATTGTTCGTTTAGCAGCCTGATGGCCTGGGGATAGAAGCTCAAGTATTATTAGGTTTGTATAGGCTACTTGTACTTTTACTCAATTACATTTCAGAAAAAATATATTTTACTCCTTACATTTAAAATGCATACCTCCAAAGTACAAAGTACAAATCTCGCAGGTCCAACAATTTGAATTTGTATATATGTTTCTCTGGCCAAACTAACGTTAACGTTATTAATCCTGCGGCCGCACGCTTGTCACTCTGACTGTCTGTTCTTCTGATAGCAGGTGTTTAATCAAAGATCCCCGCTTTCTAGTCTCGCACAAGGACCAATCAGCATGGGTATGGGCGGGTTAATTTTCCATTGATGGGGATTTGATTGGCTGTTTTTAAATAACGTGCGGCCGCAGGATTAATAACGTTAACGTTAGTTTGGCCAGAGAAACATATATACAAATTCAAATTGTTGGACCTGCGAGATTTGTACTTTGTACTTTGGAGGTATGCATTTTAAATGTAAGGAGTAAAATATATTTTTTCTGAAATGTAATTGAGTAAAAGTACAAGTAGCCTATACAAACCTAATAATACTTGAGTAACGTACAAATCCCCCAAAACGGTACTTAAGTATTGTAACGAAGTAAAATTAGTAAAAAAAAAATAAAAGTACTTTTACACCCCTGCCAACCAGCATAGTAAACGTTAGCTACTTGCAACCCTCTGTGCAGTACAACGTGTACCCTGCAACCCCCCACTGTTTGATTAGTATTCCAAATCAAAGTGAAGCATAATAGATTCTGTCTTGTACTTTTCATTAACTCCTGTGTCCAGTCTACTCATCCTATAGCTGTCAGTCACGCTGAGTGGGAAAACACAACGCTTGAATCCCATTATCCAACAACGAAACCTTCATGGCTTCTTCCGCCTGTGACTTTGACACTCATCCGATGACTATGTCAAGCCGGATCATTTCATGTCCATCAGTTTAACTTTGCACACCATCTTGCCACAGTGTGCTTTCCTCCACGAACAAAGCTCCGCGTTCAGTGTAGTCTTCATAATCAGAAAGTCTTCATTCCGACCACGTAGGTTTATTTGTCCTATTCACTTCTGGAGATCTTATAGAGGTAAGCTTCCCCATATAGGGGGCTTTGCTCTGAACTGTGGATCACAGACATGGCTGACAGGACAGGACAGGCAGGAAATCCCTTCTTCTTCTTCTTCTTCTTCTTCTTCTTCTTCTTCTTCTTCTTCTTCTTCTTCTTCTTCTTCTTCTTCTTCTTCTTCTTCTTCTTCTTCTTCTTCTTCTTCTTCTTCTTCTTCTTCTTCTTCTTCTTCTTCTTCTTCTTCTCTTCTTGTAGTTTAACAGCAGTTAACTGTTGCATCGCTGCCTTCTATAGGATGTATTTACCTCCTACAATGTCTGGTTTACCATATTTATTTGAATGTCAACGTGAAGGTGCTATAGATAAGATGTGTATGTATACTAGATAAAATAATAATACATCCACAGAGCTTTTAGAAAGGTGCAGAATAAAGAGAAATGTGAGTACACAAGTTCAAGTTCAACTCAAGTTCAGACCTCTGTTACTCAATTGCATTAGCACTAAAAGTGATTATCCTTTTTTTGCATTAGTAACTTCAGAATGGTATCTTTCAAAAGAGACCAGGCTCATGCATGTGCTATAAGTATAAATTATACAACGGCATGCAAATTTCTCGATTCTGATTGGCTGAAACAGTCCATTTACACGTCTTTATTGGCAACAATCCACGGTCCTGGGCTCAGGACCCGCCCACAACCGAAACACATAATCACTCCGCCGGCTCACACCGGGAGAATGTTGATAGCGCCAGAATGTTGATAGCGCCATAACGACCTAAATATGAAGCGATTCTGTCAAGGGGAATGTGTTAGTCCTTTAAACAATGTTGGATGATGTAATTGATGGGTCTTGAGTCAATCTAGAACAAAAGAAAAATCGCGGATTGATTGATTGATTAATTGATTGATTTAAATTTCTACTTCCTTCCCACTGACTGCAGCGTTCACTCTCACACTGTCCGACGCTGGCGTACCCACAAACACACACACACACACACACACACACACACACACACACACACACACACACACACACACACACACACACACACACACACACACACACACACACACACACACACACACACGCACACGCACACGCACACACACACACACTCCTGTCTGCAACAGCGGGGGAGTCAGACTGAGAGAGAAGCAGCGCTGTTTTAAGTGAGCATGGTCTATTGAATTGATTGATTGGTTGATTGCTAATTTTATTACTGTACCCCTGGTTTCCAACTGGTTAAGTTTAGGCTAAAAGAAATAAATAAAAAAATAGGGCGAATAAAACGTTTTTTTTCCTATAGGGCAAAGAAAACTTTTTAATTTGTTTTACCTACTTTATAAGATAAGATAAGATAAGATATTCCTTTATTGATCCCCTTGGGGAAATTCAGGCATCATAGCAGCATGGGGGGGAGGGGGGAGGGGTACAGGTAGTAAAACAACACAGTATACAGGTAGTAAAAGACAACACAGGCAGTGTAAACAATTTGATCAATATGGTCAATATAATTTACTATCTGACTAGCTGAGGAATATTCACATTATTCACAGTGTCACATGAGGTGCAGTATGCAGGAGGTAGTGTTATAATAATTTACTATCTACTGAGTATACATTAATCAAAGTACCAGGGTAGTCTACTTTGTCCCCCTTGGGTTCCTATAAGTCCCAGGTCAATGTCTGGTAGCAGTCGCTGTCGCTGCCCCCTGTTGTGGGGCCTGGAGGCTGCTAGTCGCTGCCCACTGTTGTGGAGCCTGATGGCCGCTGGTATGAAGGACTGTCCGAGGCGGTTAGTTGAGTGTCGGGGGGGGATGAGTCTGTGGCTGAACGAGCTTCTCATCTTGACTAGCTCGTCGTAGAGGGGGTGGTAGGGGTTCTCCATGATGGCATCCAGCTTCCTTATCATCCCCCTCTCTACCATCACCTCAAGTCTAGGTAGCTCGACTCCCACCACAGAGCTAGCCTTCCTCACCAGCTTGTTGAGCTTGTTGGTGTCCCTTGAGTTGATGTAGCCTCCCCAGCATGCCACAGCATAGAAGAGGATGCTGGCCACAACAGACTGGTAAAAAGACTGCAGCAGTTTGTTGCACACATTGAAGGACCTGAGTCTCCTCAGGAAGAACAGCCTGCTCTGTCCCTTCCTGTAGAGGGCCTCTGTGTTGTCCGACCAGTCCAGTTTATTGTTCAGGTGTACCCCAAGGAACTTGTATGAGTCCACCATCTCCACATCCACCCCTCGGATGGAGATGGGAATCGGGGGGGGCCTCTTCTTGCCCCTCCGGAAGTCCACCACCAGCTCCTTGGTCTTACTGGTGTTGAGTTGGAGGTGGTTGCTGTCGCTCCACCCCACGAAGCTCTCCACCAGGGCTCTGTACTCCTCCTCATCATCGTCGGTGATGTAGCTTACGATGGAGGAGTCGTCTGAGAACTTCTGCAGGTGGCACTCGCTGGAGTTGCGGCAGAAGTCTGAGGTGTAGAGGGTGAAGAGGAAGGGTGACAGCACAGTTCCCTGGGGGGCGCCGGTGTTGCTCACCAGTACGTCAGACTGACTGTCCTTTAGTCTGACGTACTGTGGCCTCTCAGTGAGGTAGTCCTTGATCCAGGCCACCAAGCCGTGCTCCAGCTGCATCGCAGAGAGCTTCTCCGCTAGCAGTGACGGCTGGATGGTGTTGAAGGCGCTGGAGAAATCAAAGAACATGATCCTGAGCTGCGCGGCTTTTCCAGGTGCGTGTACGCTCTGTGGAGCATGTAGATGATGGCATCCTCCACCCCGATGTTTGCCTGGTATGCAAACTGCAGGGGGTCGAGGGAGTCACGCACCAGGGGCTTGAGGTGTTGCAGGACCAGTCTCTCAAACGTCTTCATGACGTGTGACGTCAGAGCGACTGGCCTGTAGTCGTTGGGGGTGCTGGGACGTCCCTTCTTGGGCACCGGGACAATGCAGGAGGTCTTCCAGAGCTGGGGCACCCTCTCCAGCCTCAGGGAGAGGTTGAAAAGATGCTGGAGCGGTGCTGCCAGCTGCTCTGCACATACCTTGAGCACCCTGGGATTGGTGTTGTCCGGTCCTCTGGCCTTGTTTACATTAATTTTGGAGAGCTGCCTACTGACCTGACTGGTTGTGATCGTCAGGGTTGGGGGTGGTGGGCAGTCTGCTGGTGTTGGGGGTGGGGTGCCGTTGCTGATGGGTGTGGGGGGGTGGGGGGTGGGGGGGCTGCTTTGTAGGTGTGATCTGGTGCTGGTGTCGATGGGTGGGGGGAGGGGTGTGGGGAGGCCACTCTGGTCAAAGCGGTTGAAGAACGAGTTGAACTCGTTTGCACGCTCTGGAGGGCCCTCCACAGCTGTGCCCTGCTGTTTGAAACCAGTGATCTTCCTAACCCCCGCCCACACCTCCCTGGTGTTGTTGGCCTGTAGTCTGCCCTCCAGCCTGTCCTTGTAGCTGACCTTGGCTGCCCTTAGCTCTTTTTTGAGCTCCCTTTGGACAGCCCTGGCCTGCTCAGTGTCCCCTGCCATGAAGGCCCTCTTTTTCCTGTTTAGCAGGTGTTTAATGTCCTTGCTAATCCAGGGTTTATTGTTTGAGAAGCAGCGTACCCTCTTTGTGGGTACGATGCTCTCCTCACAGAACCTGATGTAGTCTGTGATGCAGTGGGATAGTCCATCAATGTCATCACCGTAAGCCCTCTCAAACATATCCCAGTCTGTCGACCTGAAACACTCCTGTAGCTCCTCCTCGACGTCGTCAGACCACTGTGGGACAGACATGGTGGTCGTAGGCTGTCTCCTAATGAGAGGCGTGTATGTGGATACAAGCCTCACAAGGTTGTGGTCTGACTGGCCGAGGGGGGGCAGGGAAGTCGCACTGAAAGCCTCCTTCACGTTAGCATACAGGAGGTCCAGAGTTTTGTCTCCCCTGGTTTTGCAGGTGACATACTGGGTGAAGTTTGTCAGGGTCTTGTTCAGTCTGACATGGTTGAAGTCCCCATTGATAAAAATAAATGCATCCGGGTGTTTTGTCTGAAGCGCCGCGACGGTGGAGTGTATGACGTCACTCGCCTGCGCCGCCGCCGCGCTGGGAGGGATGTAAACAGTGAGAGCCAGGACGTGTGTTATATAGAAGCATCTAAGAATGAAGTTCTATGGAAAGTAGGTCTGCATTCCCTTAACAATTGTGTGTATTGAGCCGTACTGTATTGTACCCATTCTGCATCTGGTAATACAATTTTCAATCAATCATTCCAATAATACACAGTTGGATGTGTTAGTTGGTTGGATGCACTTCAAGCTGCTTCCACATGAGGCAACTTCTCTCAATCATTCCAATAATACACAGTTGGATGTGTTAGTTTGGTTGGATGCACTTCAAGCTGCTTCCACATGGAGGCAACTTGTCTTTTTTGTAGTTGTGGGAACTACTTTTTCTGGCGGATGGTTTTTTCAATAAATCTTCGATTAATGTGTGTTTATTGTATACAAATAAGGTTGGATGAATCTGGCAGTTGTATAAAAGCTTTACACCACTTGCAGTCGTGATTTGTGAACAATAAACCATGCCTAGGGGGGTCTAACGACCCTCGGCTGCGCCTCGGGCCTAACGACCACCCCTAGGCATGGTTTATTGTTCACAAACCACTCCTGCGCGTGATGTAATGCTTAAGTATACAGCTTTAGTAGTGAAGCATAATAGATTCTGTCTTGTATTTTTCATTAACTCCTGT
This sequence comes from Notolepis coatsorum, assembly GCF_963971535.1. Taxonomy (NCBI): domain Eukaryota; kingdom Metazoa; phylum Chordata; class Actinopteri; order Aulopiformes; family Paralepididae; genus Notolepis; species Notolepis coatsorum. Next base: position 263,569,307 of record NC_140165.1, read on the forward strand.
GTCCAGTCTACTCATCCTATAGCTGTCAGTCACGCTGAGTGGGAAAACACGACGCTTGAATCCCATTAACCAACAACGAGATCTTCATGGCTTCTTCCGTCTGTGACTTTGACACTCATCCGACGACTATGTCAAGTAGGGCTGTCGTGGTAACCGCATCACCGCAATACCGCAGGTATTGAGCTGTATATGTGTCACTGGAATTTCCCCAAGGGGATCAATAAAGGAATATCTTATTTTATCTTATCTTATCAAGGCACCCGCGGATGGAGAACAGACAACCGCGACAACCGTGATTTTTTTTTAATATCCCATATGGGGCCGTCATCATTTTAACTCAGTCAATTTAATGACGAGATTGCCTCGTGCGTCCGTTTTCCAGTAGCATGAGCTAACTTCACGTTTCCATACAGTTTACAACTCACAGATGAAATCAGGATTTATTTTCATATTCCGGACTCAAGCCCCCAAGTCTTCATAATCAGAAAGTCTTCATTCCGACCATGTAGGTTTATTTGTCCTGTTCACTTCTGGAGATCTTCTAGAGGGAAGCGTCTCCATATAGGGGGCTTTGGTCTTAAGATCACAGACATTGCTGACAGGACAGGCGGGAAATCCCTTCTCCTTCTTCATCTTTTTGTAGTTAACTGTTGCATCGCTGCCTTCTATAGGATTTATTTACCTCCTACAATGTCTGGTTTACCATATTTATTTGAATGTCAACGTGAAGGTGCTATAGATAAGATGTGTATGTAGATAAAATAATAATACATCCACAGAGCTTTTAGAAAGGTGCACGTAATAGGTTGAGTGTGGTGACGATCGAAAGGCGGCAAATTCAACTTTCCAACAATGTATTGGTTGATCGGCAAAAACGCAGCCCAGAGCCGACAGACGAGAGCAAAGTGCCACGATGTGCGTGATGATTAACCCTCGAGTCAACCTTCAAAAAACCCACTACCTGTCTCCCTATAGTGACCGAAACTGCAATCTCAGTCAAAACATATCTTTTTCATGTATTGTTCCAATTTTCTTTCATGAATATCATTATTAACTTCAGTCCTCACCATACATATCGAATATTTATTCATTTTCAGGATTTTAACCATTTCTTAAATTAGGGTTAGGCTTAGGGTTAGAGTTAGGGTTAGGGTTAGGGTTAGGGTTAGGGGGTTAGGGTTAGGGTTAGGGTTAGGGGGTTAGGGTTACCCTAGGGCTACCTTAACCCTAACTCTAACCCTAACCTGTCCAGTTCTGCGACTAGGGTGAAAGGTGTGACACTTGTTGTTCATGCGCTTAATAGTGATTGTTTGATTGAAAAAACATGGATTATTGTAATGTGAGTCCAAGATGTGATACTGAGCAACTTTTTTGGCATATACATCAAATCTAGACAACGCTATCCACAAACACATGTAAAAAAAGGGGGCTTTTTGACCAGAACTGCGACAAGGGTGACTTGAGGGTTAAGACGTTAAATCTAAGACTTTTTAAGACCTGCCAAAAACAACGACTTGAATACAAAATTATTTCTTATATTTAACATTATTTATCTCCCGACAGTCAAAGTAATGCCTATGCTAATTAAATAAAAATGGTCAGGCCTTAAATTGAGAATTATGAACATAATAACATAAGACTTCAGGCTATGGAACCGCAGTGTTTTCCAGCTCATACCTCTATGCTGGAATAATGGAATCTGGAATCTGGCAACCACTAAAGAGAAATGTGAGTACACAAGTTCAAGTTCAACTCAAGTTCAAACCTCTGTTACTCAAATGCATTAGCACTAAAAGTGATTATCCTTTTTTGAATTAGTGACTTCAGAATGTTATCTTTCAAAAGAAACCAGGCTCATGCATGTGCTATACGTATAAAGTATAAAGCTAAGCTTTGCAAAAAAAGTATGCAGTCCTCAAAATCAAGTAAAGAAAATGGCCACGTTTCTGCCCACCTGTTAAGAGTTCAAGTTTCAAGTTTCTTTAATAGTTGTCATACAGAAGTACAGAATACTTTTATACAAAATGCTTCTTACTGTTACGCTCCAGAGACTGTGCAAGACAAGATAAGTATGAAATAGAATAACATAGTATAGCATGTAAATTAGAAGTAAAAAAAATGAGGTCACAGTGTTCAGTATAGGCATATGTACAATGTTCGATGCAGAATAGACGTAACTGAGTTACCATATAATATACAATACTATGCGGTGTACTAATATACAATACTATATAGTGTAAGGCAGAAATGGGATGAGGTGCAATTTACGTACAATTTACAGTAGGTGTACGAGTTGTAGTGCAAATCCTTTATTAATAAATATAAAGTGTGTTTGGGTGATCTAAAGTGTAGAGAGTGGGTGCTGCAGTGTGTTGTTTGTTTAAGTGAGTGTGTGCGTGTGGGTGTGTGTGCTGTGTGCATTTGATGGTTGTTGCATAGTGTTTATTGTTCGTTTAGCAGCCTGATGGCCTGGGGATAGAAGCTTCTTCTGAGTCTTTCTGTGCTCGCCTTAAGACTCCGGTATCGCTTGCCTGACCGCAGCAGTTCAAAGAGGCAGTTGTTCGGGTAGCTCGAGTCCTTAATAATTCTCTTAGCCTTCCCCCTGCACCGCTTGTTGTAAATGTTCTGGAGGGTGGGAAGCCCCCCTCCAATTGTGCGTTCGGCTGAACGTGTCACTCTTTGTAGTCTGTTAAGGTCTTGTGCAGTGCTATTCCCAAACCAGGAGGTGATGTTGCCAGTCAGGATGCTATCTATTGTACATGAGTAGAAGTTCCTAAGGATCTTCTGACTGACTTGGAACTTCCTTAGGCGCCTGAGGAAGTAGAGGCGTTGTCGTGCCTTCTTCACAACACTGTCAATGTGTGTGGTCCATGTCAAATCCTCGGATATGTGGGCTCCGAGGTACTTGAAACTGTTCACTCTCTCAACCGGTGCCCCGTCGATGCTGAGGGGGCTGTAGTCCTTGACCCCCGACCTCCTGAAGTCCACAATCATCTCTTTTGTTTTGCTGACGTTCAGGGAGAGGCAGTTCTCCTGACACCACTGTGACAGATTCGCTACCTCTTCCAGGTAGGCCCTCTCGTCGTTGGCAGAGATCAGGCCCACCACTACTGTGTCATCAGCAAATTTGATGATTGTGTTGTTGTTCCGCTGTGCTACGCAGTCATGTGTGTACAGGGAGTAGAGGAGGGGGCTCAGAACACAGCCCTGGGGGGCCCCTATGTTGAGCGTGATGGATGAGGAGGTGCAGTTGCCTGCTCTTACCACCTGGGGTCTGCCCGTCAGGAAGTCCAAGACCCACTGGCAGAGGTCATAGTTCAAGCCCAGGTCCCTGAGCTTGGCTATGAGTTTGGAGGGGACTATGGTATTGAATGCTGAGCTGTAGTCGATGAACAGCATTCTCACATAGTTCCCCTGCCTCTTGTCCAGGTGTGATGCTGCTGTGTGCAGCACATGGGCTATGGCGTCCTCCGTGGACCTGTTGGGGCGATATGCAAATTGCAGGGGGTCCAGGTTGATGGGGAGGGAGGAACAGATGTAGCCCTTCACTAGCTTCTCAAAGAGGTTAATACCCTGCAGATAACCTGATATTAGTTGGGCTCAATGACTGATCTGCTGTATCTAGCCTATCAGCCATGGTGGAACAATAGAATAGAATAGAAATACTTTAATCATCCAGAGGGAAATGTTACGCTACAAATCGCTCAGAGTAAACATTTAGACAGGCCTCCTGCTCCGACCTTGACCCCTGACCTCCACCTGCCATCACTGTCAGGCCTCCTGCTCCGACCTCGACCCCCGACCGCGTGAATATTTTCCCTAACGGAGTTGCACTTCCGCGTTCGGTTTGCGCAATCTGATTGGCCACTGACGTTTTTTTCTGGTCATGTGACATCTGCACCAATCGTGTGACGCCTGTTTCTGCGCCTATTTCCGCCTCTAACAGCCTGCAAACCACCTAACGCCAAGTTTATCACTGGTTATAAGCTTAGGCAACTCTTTCGAACTTGGTTAAGGTTAGAGTTTGGAATCAGGGCTGGTGTTCTATCGCCCTGCTCTAAGACAAACTCTAACCTTAACCAACTTCGAAAGAGTGCCTAAGCTTAACCGGTGAATGAAACAGGCGTCACACGATTGGCGCGAATGTCACATGACCAGAAACGTCAGTGGCCAATCAGATTGCGCAAACCGAATGCGGAAGTGCAACTCCGTTAGGGAAAATATTCACGCCCCCCGACCTGCACCTGTACTACTTTGACAGGACTTGACTGACAAGGTGACTCTGGTATGACGATCCGTGAGTGTGTGGATTGTAATATTTTCACTTGTTTTTGAGTGAAGATTTATTTTGACGTGGAACTGAACTGAACTACTGAATTATTGACTGTGTTGTGGAACAGGACTGTATCCCTCACCCACACATGCCAACACGCTACTGATTAACGGATTGCTTGAACTTCAAATACATTTTGCATTCCAATATATGCATTTTCTTTGCACAAAGAAACAGCACAAGAGGAGTTGTCACAGGGCTGTAGAAGGCAGGGCTGAAGAGCTGTCATAGCTTCTAAAATTGAAGATGGGCTCATGGCTCAGCCCCTCCCTTACTTACAGCTGGAGTGGGGGGGCATAAAATGTTCTCGGGGGGGCAATGATTTTTCAACATAACAGGTTCCCTTTCATCTGTTTCAGCTGGGACAGCGGCGCTGTGGCTTGCTTGGCGCTGCCCACGGTGCTGAACTAAACAGCAGAGAGGCAACTGAAAAATCTAATTTCTCTCTCTCTTAAGAATAGGGATGCACCGAATGGGAAATTCTTGGCCGAAACCGATACCGAAAATAGAAAACAGTTGGCCGAAAACCGAAAGCCGAAAGGCCGAAAATGATTCATAGAATAGATTTTTTTTTACCAATGTTGTGGAACATTATGATTATGGAAAAATATATGATTATGGCAAAACTTAACTTAAATAATAAATAATCACTATTATGGGTCCATAAAACATTTATTCAGCACTTCTGAATGCATACAGTACATTCATTCCATCTTTTCTCTGGCTGCGCAGCGGACATATGTGCTCTACTGAGTGCACCTTTCTAGTCCCCAGCTGAATGTGCTCGCTTGACTCGGCACAGTAGACGTGCGACAGACAGACAGCGTCAATGTGAGAAACACAATCCCCCCCCTCTCGCTCTGAATAATATGCATATTAGATCACTCAGATTAACCGCGGCATATAGTAAATAAGGATATAAAGCATGTTAAAGACGCATTTATTGGACGCGTTGCGTGCAGAGTTTACATAGAAACAGCGCGACTCCCAACAGCGCGACATCATCACAACAACACGCAAGGTTGTTAGGTTGTTTCTGTTTTGGTGACATATTTTCGGTGAAAAAACTCTTTCGGCCAAGAGCCGAAAGGCCATTTTTTGCCATTTTCGGCCGAAAACTTTTGGTGCATCCCTACTTAAGAACATTCACTTATACAAAAACAGACTGTACGGATATATATCTTTGGAGGGTCTCCATTTATTCAACACTTTTGAATTCACGGACAAACTGAACTGACCTGACAAAAATAAGGTGCATAAAAAAACAAACAAAATTCCTCCACAGGCTACTCACCCATTATTAGTAGAGCCGAGCGGCAGTTAAAACACTGTCCCTCCACTCATTCCTGAACTTTTTTGTTAAGTCCTTCTCAAACTAAACACCTACTGTATGTGCTGCTGAGACTAAACACCTACTGTATGTGCTGCTGAAACTAAACACCTACTGTATGTGCTGCTGAGACTAAACACCTACTGTATGTGCTGCTGAGACTAAACACCTACTGTATGTTCTGCTGAGACTAAACACCTACTGTATGTGCTGCTGAGACTAAAAACCTACTGTATGTGCTGCTGAGACTAAACACCTACTGTATGTGCTGCTGAGACTAAACACCTACTGTATGTGCTGCTGAGACTAAACACCTACTGTATGTTCTGCTGAGACTAAACACCTACTGTATGTGCTGCTGAGACTAAACACCTACTGTATGTGCTGCTGAAACTAAACACCTACTGTATGTGCTGCTGAGACTAAACACCTACTGTATGTGCTGCTGAGACTAAACACCTACTGTATGTGCTGCTGAGACTAAACACCTACTGTATGTGCTGCTGAGACTAAACACCTACTGTATGTGCTGCTGAGACTAAACACCTACTGTATGTGCTGCTGAGACTAAACACCTACTGTATGTGCTGCTGAGACTAAACACCTACTGTATGTGCTGCTGAGACTAAACACCTACTGTATGTTCTGCTGAGACTAAACACCTACTGTATGTGCTGCTGAGACTAAACACCTACTGTATGTGCTGCTGAGACTAAACACCTACTGTATGTGCTGCTGAGACTAAACACCTACTGTATGTGCTGCTGAAACTAAACACCTACTGTATGTGCTGCTGAAACTAAACACCTACTGTATGTGCTGCTGAAACTAAACACCTACTGTATGTGCTGCTGAAACTAAACACCTACTGTATGTGCTGCTGAGACTAAACACCTACTGTATGTGCTACTGAAACCAAACACCTACTGTATGTGCTGCTGAAACTAAACACCTACTGTATGTGCTGCTGAGACTAAACACCCACTGTATGTGCTGCTGAGACTAAACACCTACTGTATGTGCTGCTGAGACTAAACACCTACTGTATGTGCTGCTGAAACTAAACACCTACTGTATGTGCTGCTGAAACTAAACACCTACTGTATGTGCTGCTGAGACTAAACACCTACTGTATGTGCTGCTGAGACTAAACACCTACTGTATGTGCTGCTGAAACTAAACACCTACTGTATGTGCTGCTGAGACTAAACACCTACTGTATGTGCTGCTGAAACTAAACACCTACTGTATGTGCTACTGAAACCAAACACCTACTGTATGTGCTGCTGAGACTAAACACCTACTGTATGTGCTGCTGAGACTAAACACCTACTGTATGTGCTGCTGAAACTAAACACCTACTGTATGTGCTGCTGAGACTAAACACCTACTGTATGTGCTGCTGAAACTAAACACCTACTGTATGTGCTGCTGAAACTAAACACCTACTGTATGTGCTGCTGAGACTAAACACCTACTGTATGTGCTGAAACATCCTGATTGATTGAAAACGTTATTAACAGAATGCAGAATGGGTACAATACAGTACGGCTCAATACACATTAAGGGGATGCAGACCAGAGAAAGACTTTTGTCTTGTTTACATCAGGGTCCCCCATTTTCAATTAATCATGACATTTATGACATACATACAGATATACAGTACTGTACCTGCATGGGAAGCAAAATGCAGCATCTGCCTGAATTGAGTATTCCAGCCAGTCAAATCTTCCATAACAGGGCCCTCATTCATCAACGTGTTCTACGCACAGATCTGTGCTTACCCTGTGCGTACGATCATTTCTAAGCAAAGAGTGGGATTCATCAATTTCGATTTGAACTTGACTCCGTGCTTACATCTACGCACAGGTCAGACCAGGCGTACCTGGCGCCCATTGGTAGAATATATTATTACAACAAGGAAATGAGCTTCTGTGCATAATAACACTGGCATGTTCTGTACAAACCGTAGTTCATTATAGTTCATTGTAAAATAGCAACAGTAGTGTAATGATGGTCAAAACCCTATAAATAGCATTTGGAATAATAGATCTTTCTCTCAGAATGAATGCAGCATGGTTTATATAGCGTTATCGGAATATACGGGGTGTAGGCTACTGACTGACTGCGCTCCGCGTAGCTTGATTGATTGATTGATTGAAAAGTTTATTAACAGATTGCAGAATGGGTACAGTACAGTACAGCTCAGTACATACAATTGTTAATTGGGGATGCAGACCAACTTTCGTCTTGTTTACATCAGGGTCCCCCATTTTCAATTCATCATAAATCATAAAGCTCAACTCGTTATTATTTTGCGCACAGACCGCCGAAACACGGGAACGTTTTGATTATATTTAAAAGGCTTTACGTTAAACGAAACAAGTGGAATTTCGAAGCTGTAAGCCGAATAAGTCATATGAATATAGTGTTCTTCCCCCTTTTTACTGTATAAGAAAGAATAGAAAACGCATTGCAATGACACCATGCAGATAGTGGACAGACTATATGATGGGATTCAAGTTCGCGTTTCTGTTGCTCATATAGGCATGCTGTCAGTGAGAGTATGATATCCTAATCAAACATTCTAGAACATTTGTCGTCACAGATCATGTCCTAATAGAACATGCTATGGCATGGATCGTGATATTGTGTGGACTGTTATTATTACTGTACACCGGTACCACCCATTGTGACAACAGCCTTGTGAGTCCCACACACAAACATGATGGAATTCAAGTTCATGTATTGAAAGGCAGGCTACATCATACATGCAGTGAGATTCATTGTTCTTGTATATGCTCTCGTATTATATTGTTTATATAGGCTACCCAATACTGACATCAAAATAGATTGTAGTATGCCTCTAGAAATCATATGCAGCAGGTAGAAAATTTACGGGAGATCCATCGCGATTTGGAATAGATTTGAGGAGAACTTTAATCCCTGGGTATTAATCAAACAACACGGGAAAAAACAGTCATATTCCAGCGCGGTCTTTAATAGCCGACAACAAAATAGATGCCTCTAAAAATCATATAGCCAATCGAACACAACTAATAAAGGCATTCATATTACAGCACGGTTATAATGACACACAACCAACGCCAAACAGTGGTCAACGAACGGTCTTTATTAGTATTTTGAGCTGTCCAGGCAGAATTGCAGCAATGGTCTTAGGGAGCCGTTGATATCTGACATCACCGTTTACAAGTCCGCCTTTTATTTATCCCATAATACGCGATAGTGTCTTCTTGGGACAGCAGTGAACAATCTTCGTGGAGTTTCTCAGAGTTCCGCTCGGGTCAGTCCATTATTTCACATCCCATGGGGGGTGTTTCCTCATTTTCATGACCATATATGGATAATCATGCACGAGCATTGACGGTAGAACAAAGTGGTATTCATCAACACAGAGGAGCATAGAGCCTGCGTACGCACCGTGTAATGAATCCCGACTTCCCTGTGCGTACACTAGTTCTACATTCCGTGCTTACGTGTGGAAATAGGTCATGTTCTACGCACACATTGATGAATGAGGGCCCAGGAGCTGCAGAGTGCACTGCAGAATGATATTTTTTTCCCAGAGAAAAGGCATGTAGGAAATGTCTTGCTTTATTCTGTTGTTGGGCTTCTCAGTACCAAGATCTCTTGGCGCTGTAGTAGCCTGCAATGGCCCGTAGCTGCTCCTAGCATGAATGCTAGCAGTGTTGTTGTTGACATCAGAGCCCACGCTACTAGGGGGAGTGGCACTGCTTCTAGTCGTGTTATTATTCAGATGATCAGATCAGTGACAGTGCTGCTGTGGCCCGAACTGGCACATCCTCCTGCGCTGCCCGTTTTCTCACGATTCTCCGACCCAGCTGTCGTACTTAAAAAAACAAAAACGTCTGATGTCCATAATTATCCATTATATTTAGCTACGCTAAATTTTCAAAGATGGCGACGCCGGTATGAGTACAGTACACACTACTCTGCCTGTGATTCGCTAGTACGTTACATTGGCTAGGTAGTAGCAGAGCTCCGACTGGGTAGTAGGAAACTAGGAATCAGTGTAAGCCAATCACAGGCAGAGTAGGGCGGGTCATTTCGTAGTTCTTTGAGTAGGGTATATATGCAGTGCCGCAGCCCCATTACAAAGTTCTTTACCAGGCTTTATCTCACGGAGTAGATAAAACTGGGAACGAGGTTAGTCATTTCGCCAGGGCGGGCACAGCTGACTCAGTGGGCGGGCCAGGCCCCCTAAAGCCCGCTCATGGCGCCGGGTCTGGCTCCACCGTTCATCCGAGCAGAAGATTTAATGCTGCTGTGACTGTCAGCCACAGCTAAAACACAATCCTCTACAGACACATTACCAGCAGATATTTTCACTCGATGTTTTCTACTGAGTTTGGAAAACTCCATACTGGAGTAGCACGCCAACCAGCAAAGCTGCCGACTGCCAAACAAACAACTAAATAAATAATAAAATAGATAGGTGAAGATAGAAAATTAGAAGCACTCACACTACTTCCATGCACCTCTCACTCA
>NC_140165.1:263579699-263612736 GCF_963971535.1 Notolepis coatsorum
AAGATGTGGCTCTTGTATAGTATAATTTAGATATAGTAAATATAGCACAATGACAGAGTTAAAATTGTATTGTATAGTAGTGTACATGTGAACCAGTGCCTTCTCAGGAATTTAGCATGTCTATTTTTATCATGCACATCCTATGTCTTCTTATTACCTGTTTTTTTATGTCTATTTTATTATTAGTATTATTGCACAATCGATGCGGGCATGACCACCCACATTTCACTGTATGCCCTGGTATGTATGTGACAAATAAACCTCTTGAATCTTGAATCTATACTGCACTGTACACAGGGTGTATACCATGTAACACTGTACACAGGATGCATACCATGTAACACTGTACACAGGGTGCATACCATGTAACACTGTACACAGGATGCATACCATGTAACACTGTACACAGGATGTATACGATGTAACACAAACATAGGGCTGCCCCCCTCGCGTGATTACGAAACCTAGCCACATTTCTCGGAGACGCTCTCTGATTGGCACTGACTGACGCTCTCTGATTGGCCACTGACATGTTTGCCCAATCCGTGACGAGCTGTGTCTTTGCCCATTTCCACGTCAAACAGCCTGAAAACTACCTGGCGTTCTATCGCCCTGCTCTAAGACAAACTCTAACCTTAACCAACTTCGAAGAGTGCCTAAGCTTAACCAGTGTAGAAACAGGCGTCGGCCAATCAGAGAGCGTCTCCGAGAAATGCGGCTAGGTTTCGTAATCACGCGCCCCCCTCGTAGTTATTTCCTGAAGGATTATGACAAATATCTTGTCCGCACTGGAGTTACAGAGTTCCCTCTGCATTTTTGCATGTGGAAAACTAATTAAGTCTACAAAGGTTTGCCTGGACATAGTAAGTAAGTAAGTAAGTAAGTAAGTAAGTAAGTAAGTAAGTAAGTAAGTAAGTAAGTAAGTAAGTAAGTAAGTAAGTAAGTAAGTAAGTAAGTAAGTAAGTAAGTAAGTAAGTAAGTAAGTAAGTAAGTAAGTAAGTAAGTAAGTAAGTAAGTACATTTTATTTATATAGCACCTACAGGATCACAAAGTGCTTTTCAATCAAAATAAATTAAGAGCATCAAACAACATCATTAATACATAGAACCAATTAAACACACCAACTAGAGATATAATAGAAGATAAGACCAAGATAAAACTAGCCAAACGCCTGTCTGAACAGTAGCGTTTTTAGCATTTTTTCTTTTTTTAAAGAGTTGCATGTTTCTACTGATCTCAGAGAGAAACGGAGGGTGTTCCACAGTTTGGGAGCAGCTACCTGAAAGGCACGATTAAGCCGGGCCCTAGGGACAGACACTAGAGGTTTGTCAGAGGATCTAAGGGCCCGGTTTGATGAGTGAGGTATAAGAAGAAGGTCTGAGATGTATCCAGGTGATAGACCATGAAGGGCTCTAAAAGTTGTAAGTAGCACCTTAACACTAACTCTAGTGTTATATCTTTGTCAATTCTGAACTTATTCTTTGAGTCAGTATCAAGTGTTACACCTTTTATGATTCAGGGGAACCTACCCTTTATTGCTGGTGCCGTGTAAAGTCACCATCATACCTTCTCTCATACATCTCTACCTTTGTGTGAGCATACAATATTTGAGATAAATAATATTGCCCAGTGAAAGAAACCTGTGTTTTGTTGAATAACTCCATAGTTTGTTGTATTTGTATTTTTATTGGACTCTATTATATGTTGTACCACTGTATTGCACATCGTCGCGGGCAAGACCAGCCGCATTTCATTGTATACCTGTATGCCGTGACAATTAAAACTCTTGACTTGACTTGACTTGACTTGTTTACCGGGGAATTGTTTTTTTTTTCAACATGGAAAGTTCTATTTACATGTAATCGAATTTGTTTGTGATTTGAAAAGTACACCTTTTCCTCAGTGAGTGACTGAGTGAGTTATTTGCATATTGTTCTGGGCATTTTCTATGTGAAAAATACATAGGCCCACATTTTGGTGTTATCTGTTGTGAGGAATGAAAGGTGGCTCATGGACAGAATAGAGGAATAGCCCGCTATGAATGGGTTTCCAATACGTTTTTAGTTATTGTGTGATATACATTTTAGCTATAGGTAAGTCTTCTAATGTTTTAAATGTATGCGTTTTGTGTGATTGTCGTGTTTTTGTTGTGGCCTAACAGCCCTGGGACCATGACGGAAATAAGGGTCTTACTCTTTCTCATGTTATCCTTTGGATCCTTGTTGTGTGCTTTTAATCCATCAATAAAATCAAATAAAATCAAATCTTCATATTTGGACCAATATCTCCCTGCAATTCTCCCGGCCCACATGTCCATTTCTAGCATTCCCATTGGCTATAGACTAAAAGAGAAAACGATGATCTAGATATTTCAATGGTCATGCTGGACCTACAAAAGGCCTTCAACACTGTCAATCACACCATTCTGATTGACAAGCTAAAAGCAATAGGTTTTGATAGCTTATCAGTGAGCTGGATGCAATCCTACCTGGAGGGGAGAGAACAGATGGTGGAGGTAAACGGTACCCTACCCCCCCCCCCCCCCCCTCACAGTGAGCTGTGGTGTTCCACAAGGAAGCATACTAGAACCGCTACTGTTCCTAATTTATGCAAATGACATGTCGTCAGCTTGTGACTGCAACTTGTTCCTGTTTGCGGACGACTCAGCCCTGCTGGTCTCTGACAAGAACAAGTTGCAGGTTGAAAAAACCCTCAGCTCGGAACTAGGCAAAATCTGCATATGGCTCGCTGATAACAAACTATCATTACACATGGGCAAAACAGAGTCCATTTTCTTCGGTTCAAATAACAAACTCAGCAAGACCGACGGCTTCTCAGTTACAGTGGGTGACAATATTGTCACAAGGAAAGATTAAATTAGATACCTAGGTTCCATCCTAGAGGCAAATCTTTCCTGTGACAAAATGGCATCCAATGTAATAAAAAAAGTCAACCAACGAACTAGATTCTTGTACCGGATCTCCTCTCTGGTAACCAAGAATACCCTGAAGACTCTGGCAGGAGCACTCATTCAAGGGTACTACGACTATGCTTGCACCTCATGGTACCAAAGCACCTCAAAGGCGCTAAAAACAAAATTACAAACATCTCAAAACAAACTGGTCAGACTACTGCTTGACATTACTCCTAGAACCCACCTCACCCCTGCCCACTTTGACAAACTAGGATGGCTTAGAGTAGACGACAGAGTACAGCAACTTGCAATGGGGCTGGTCTACAAGATACACTACACGACCAAGGTACCCGTGTACATGTCAAAATACTTCCCAAATGTCAGTGAATACCACGATCACAACACCAGAGGGAGGTCCACAAATCATGTTAAACCCAGATTCGGCTCAAACAAGGGACTAAACACGTTCGCAACTATGCCACATCAATGTGGAATGCCCTACCCAAAGCTGTAAAGGAATGTGAATCACTACCCACTTTCAAAACCACTCTCAAAGAACACCTACGGGAGACTGCAATTTGAAACTGGCCCCTGTAAATGTCCTAACCCAACCCCCTCCAATGTACAGTAAATTACCAAGTATGGTTTCGTCAATATTCCAATGTACAGTTTTTCTTGTACAGTTGTACAGAGTTGCTGTCCATGGTGCTGAAGGTGCATTTATACTAGTGAATACAGCCTCTACAGTGCCACCACATAATACAACGCAGCAAGATATAATGCAGTTTTTTTCCCGGGGGGGGGGGGGTATGGGTATGGCCTGTCTGAGTAAAATTCCCGGTAGGAATTATGGTCCCAGTCCGCGACTGCACTGATGATAAGAGTACATCTCTACACAGAACACTGATGATAAGAGTACATCTCTACACAGTACACTGATGATAAGAGTACATCTCTACACAGTACACTGATGATAAGAGTACATCTCTACACAGTACACTGATGATAAGAGTACATCTCTACACAGTACACTGATGATAAGAGTACATCTCTACATACACAGTACACTGATACTTCAAACTTCAAAATACTTTATTTTCCTCTCGGAACTTCATTTGTGCAGTGGTTAAAAGACAAACATACAGTCACAATACATAGACACTCACCACTATAAAAAAAAACACCAGCTTCGTTAAAACTACAGTAAAAAGACCACTATAAAAAAAACACCAACTACATTAAAACTACAGCACTTAAAGCATGATATATTCAAATGTATATAAGTAATAAATAATAATAATACAGGTGTTATATGTGTCCATCAGGTGGAACGGGAGTCTATTTCTTAAGTAGTCCAAAGTCCTTGGGGCGGGGGGGGGGGGGGGGGGGGGCGGGGGGCAGTCCGACGTTCAGCAGTCTGACGGAGGTTGGCACGAAGCTACCTAAGCCCCTCTTGTTCAGTGTTGAAGCTCTGTATCGGCGGCCTCTGTATCGACGATAAGAGTACCTCTCTACATACACCTACGCCCTCATATTCTGAGAAAAACTTGCGGTAGAACTCACACGTTGTGCAGTTGTAATTATTTGTCCGCATTTCCATGTACTTGGTCCTGAGACAAACACTGTGCCCGCGCGATCTGAGCACGTGCCGAGGCCCCGTCTCCTGTGACTCACTGGGAGCCCGGAGCCTCCGCGCAGGGAGCCACACAGCTGGAGAGCCAGGCAGCCGGAACCTCATTACAGCGTTAGCCTCAGGACTTATCAGCATTGGGATCAAAGATATTATTAAAAAGCCAGAGGGGTTAGTTCCTATCTACACAGCACAGCCAATATAGTATCTCAAGCAACATTCCATCAGAGACACATTCTGGCAACACTGCTTATGACTCATTAAGCAGATTCAGTGGTGGTCGGGACACTGATCTGTATGCCCTACTGCCACTTAGTGGGTCAGTGACCTCATTACAGAGTAAGTCCGGAGCCTCTAGGTGGCGGTATACACATGAGAGCAGTCCATTTGCCCTACGCATGTTGTAGAAGAAGATCATCTGACTCAAATGACTTCATGCCGGTGTAGATAACGGATGCCTGATTGCTTTTACCAAACGGTTCGTGTTTCCGCGTTCCCGTTTTGCGCTCTGATTGGCCACGCACGTTTCTGGTCATGTGACATGTGCGCCCAATTGCGTGACGGCAAGTTATTTCGACGGTTAAGCTTAGGCACTCTTTCGAAGTTGGTTAAGGTTATAGTTTGTCTTAGAGCAGGGCGATAGAACGCCAGCCCTTATTCCAAACTCTAACCATAACCAACTGTGAAAGGGTCGCCTAAGCTTAACCCGAGATAAACTAGGCGTTAGGTCGCTTGCTGCTGTTCAAGGCGGAAATGGGCTAAGACACTGCTCGTCGCGCGATTGGGCGCACATGTCACATGACCTGAAACGTGCATGGCCAATCAGAGCGCAAAACAGGAACGTGGAAACACGAACCGTTTGGTAAAAGCATAGACGCATACCGGATAGGGTTGGCCTCAAAGATCAGTCCGGGGTCCGTTTTTCAGTCGAGTCGCACAGCAAACGTCTCACGTTTATCGCGCTGCACCGAAGATCATTGGATGTGCAGTAATAGGGCTGTCACGATTCGTCGCCCTAGTCGACGCTGCCGACGATGACATTTCGTCGATTTGCATATTCATCATCATCATCATCATCATCATCATCATCATCATCATCATCATCATCATCATCATCATCATCATCATCATCATTTATTTATTCGTACATGGAATTACCACAGTCCAACAGTACATATTAATATGATCCACCATATCATCATATTCATGATCGACGCATCGTTATTGTTACTTGCATGTGCCTTTTGCGGTGGAAATGGCAGACGTTCAAAGTCATAACATGCGCAACGTGTAACCTAACTAATGCGCAGTGAATCACGTTCAAATTATAAATAACTTCTCTTAAACCACTATTCGTGATGCTGCCTAGAGCCAGGACTCGACAGTCACAGTGCATTTGATCACTTCCGTGTGTCACTCCGGCTGGAAGGGAGGGGCTGAGCCCGATACCCCCACCTTACAGTTTAGAAGCTATGGCAGCTCTTCAGCCCTGCGTTCTACAGCCTGTGATAACTCCTCTTGCGAGTCGCGCTGTTTCTACAGTATGTAACAGGTCCAATAAATGCGTTTAACATTTATACATTTATATAACTTTATGTCCTCGCCAAAACCTTAACTGACGTTAGCTGCTAACTAAGCTAAGCTAGCTCACAGGCACAGGAGAAATCAGTTTCTAATAGTGGGGAAAGGGGGGGGGGGCTCTCTCTCCCTCTCTCTTTCTCTCTGTACATTCAATGATGATGATCAATGAAGTAGCCACAAATTACACTATAAAAACTGATGATGATAAATATTTCACTTCATTAGCTAAAATATTGTAAAATCATTAAGTCTGCTCTAAGCTATTCTCCCTCTATGTGTGCATACATTTACTATAAGCTAATATTTTTGACATGGATTAGACTAATTAGCTTTACCAATCCTGATTCCTGAGCCTATTTTATTCAAAAGGAAGATATTGATTTAAATATGTATGTGCACATGTATTACATGTATCACATGTAATATGGTGAGATCCCCCATTTTAAAATACAGCACTACATACTGCATATTGAAACATGAGACACTGCACTGCCAAAGCCAGGCATGACATCACAGACATAGTGAATATTAGTCTAGGACTGCCCACCGCAATATCAGACAGACCACCGCAATATCAGACAGACCACCGCAATATCAGACAGACCACCGCAATATCAGACAGACCACCACAATATCAGACAGACCACCATAATATCAGACAGACCACCATAATATCAGACAGACCACAATATCAGACAGACCACCACAATATCAGACAGACCACCACAATATCAGACAGACCACCACAATATCAGACAGACCACCGCAATATCAGACAGACCACCGCAATATCAGACAGACCACCGCAATATCAGACAGACCACCGCAATATCAGACAGACCACCGCAATATCAGACAGACCACCGCAATATCAGACAGACCACAGCAATATCAGACAGACCACCGCAATATCAGACAGACCACCGCAATATCAAACAGACCACCACAATATCAGACAGACCACAATATCAGACAGACCACCACAATATCAGACAGACCACCACAATATCAGACAGACCACCACAATATCAGACAGACCACCTCAATATCAGACAGACCACCACAATATCACACAGACCACCTCAATATCACACAGACCACCTCAATATCACACAGACCACCACAATATCAGACAGACCACCACAATATCAGACAGACCACCACAATATCAGACAGACCACCACAATATCACACAGACCACCACAATATCAGACAGACCACCTCAATATCGACAGACCACCACAATATCAGACAGACCACCACAATATCAGACAGACCACCACAATATCAGACAGACCACAATATCAGACAGACCACCACAATATCACACAGACCACCACAATATCAGACAGACCACCACAATATCACACAGACCACCACAATATCAGACAGACCACAATATCACACAGACCACCACAATATCAGACAGACCACCACAATATCACACAGACCACCACAATATCAGACAGACCACAATATCACACAGACCACAATATCAGACAGACCACCACAATATCACACAGACCACCACAATATCACACAGACCACCACAATATCACACAGACCACCACAATATCAGACAGACCACCACAATATCAGACAGACCACCACAATATCACACAGACCACCACAATATCACACAGACCACCACAATATCACACAGACCACCACAATATCAGACAGACCACAATATCAGACAGACCACCTCAATATCAGACAGACCACCTCAATATCAGACAGACCACCACAATATCACACAGACCACCACAATATCACACAGACCACCTCAATATCACACAGACCACCACAATATCAGACAGACCACCACAATATCACACAGACCACCACAATATCAGAGAGACCACAATATCAGACAGACCACCACAATATCAGACAGACCACCACAATATCAGACAGACCACCACAATATCAGACAGACCACCACAATATCAGAGAGACCACCACAATATCAGACAGACCACCACAATATCACACAGACCACCACAATATCACACAGACCACCACAATATCACACAGACCACCACAATATCACACAGACCACCACAATATCACACAGACCACCTCAATATCACACAGACCACCTCAATATCAGACAGACCACCACAATATCAGACAGACCACCACAATATCAGACAGACCACCACAATATCACACAGACCACCACAATATCACACAGACCACAATATCAGACAGACCACCACAATATCACACAGACCACCACAATATCAGACAGACCACCGCAATATCAGACAGACCACCACAATATCACACAGACCACCACAATATCAGACAGACCACCACAATATCACACAGACCACCACAATATCAGACAGACCACCGCAATATCAGACAGACCACCGCAATATCAGACAGACCACCGCAATATCACACAGACCACCACAATATCACACAGACCACCTCAATATCAGACAGACCACCACAATATCAGACAGACCACAATATCACACAGACCACCACAATATCAGACAGACCACCACAATATCAGACAGACCACAATATCAGACAGACCACCACAATATCACACAGACCACCACAATATCAGACAGACCACCACAATATCAGACAGACCACCACAATATCACAGAGACCACCACAATATCAGACAGACCACAATATCAGACAGACCACCTCAATATCAGACAGACCACCACAATATCAGACAGACTACCACAATATCACACAGACCACAATATCAGACAGACCACCACAATATCACACAGACCACCACAATATCAGACAGACCACCACAATATCAGACAGACCACCACAATATCAGACAGACCACCACAATATCAGACAGACCACCACAATATCACACAGACCACCTCAATATCAGACAGACCACCACAATATCAGACAGACCACCACAATATCAGACAGACCACAATATCAGACAGACCACCACAATATCAGACAGACCACAATATCAGACAGACCACCACAATATCAGACAGACCACAATATCAGACAGACCACCACAATATCACACAGACCACCACAATATCAGACAGACCACCACAATATCACACAGACCACAATATCACACAGACCACCACAATATCAGACAGACCACCACAATATCAGACAGACCACCTCAATATCAGACAGACCACCACAATATCAGACAGACCACCACAATATCACACAGACCACCACAATATCAGACAGACCACCACAATATCAGACAGACCACCACAATATCACACAGACCACCACAATATCACACAGACCACCACAATATTAGACAGACCACCACAATATCACAGACCACCACAATATCAGACAGACCACCACAATATCAGACAGACCACAATATCACACAGACCACCTCAATATCAGACAGACCACAATATCAGACAGACCACCACAATATCAGACAGACCACCACAATATCACAGACCACCACAATATCAGACAGACCACCACAATATCAGACAGACCACAATATCAGACAGACCACCACAATATCACACAGACCACCACAATATCACACAGACCACCACAATATCAGACAGACCACAATATCACACAGACCACCATAATATCAGACAGACCACAATATCAGACAGACCACCACAATATCAGACATACCACAATATCAGACAGACCACCACAATATCAGACAGACCACCACAATATCACAGACCACCACAATATCAGACAGACCACCACAATATCAGACAGACCACAATATCACAGACCACCACAATATCACACAGACCACCACAATATCAGACAGACCACAATATCACACAGACCACCTCAATATCAGACAGACCACCGCAATATCAGACAGACCACCACAATATCAGACAGACCACCACAATATCAGAGAGACCACCACAATATCAGACAGACCACCACAATATCAGACAGACCACCACAATATCAGACAGACCACCACAATATCACACAGACCACCTCAATATCACACAGACCACCACAATATCAGACAGACCACCTCAATATCACACAGACCACCACACTATCAGAGAGACCACCTCAATATCACACAGACCACCACATTATCAGAGAGACCACCACAATATCAGACAGACCACCACAATATCAGACAGACCACCACAATATCAGACAGACCACCACAATATCAGACAGACCACCACAATATCAGACAGACCACCATAATATCAGACAGACCACAATATCAGACAGACCACCACAATATCAGACAGACCACCACAATATCAGACAGACCACCACAATATCACACAGACCACCACAATATCACACAGACCACCACAATATCACACAGACCACCACAATATTAGACAGACCACCACAATATCACAGACCACCACAATATCAGACAGACCACCACAATATCAGACAGACCACAATATCACACAGACCACCTCAATATCAGACAGACCACAATATCAGACAGACCACCACAATATCAGACAGACCACCACAATATCACAGACCACCACAATATCAGACAGACCACCACAATATCAGACAGACCACAATATCAGACAGACCACCACAATATCACACAGACCACCACAATATCACACAGACCACCACAATATCAGACAGACCACAATATCACACAGACCACCATAATATCAGACAGACCACAATATCAGACAGACCACCACAATATCAGACATACCACAATATCAGACAGACCACCACAATATCAGACAGACCACCACAATATCACAGACCACCACAATATCAGACAGACCACCACAATATCAGACAGACCACAATATCACAGACCACCACAATATCACACAGACCACCACAATATCAGACAGACCACAATATCACACAGACCACCTCAATATCAGACAGACCACCGCAATATCAGACAGACCACCACAATATCAGACAGACCACCACAATATCAGAGAGACCACCACAATATCAGACAGACCACCACAATATCAGACAGACCACCACAATATCAGACAGACCACCACAATATCACACAGACCACCTCAATATCACACAGACCACCACAATATCAGACAGACCACCTCAATATCACACAGACCACCACACTATCAGAGAGACCACCTCAATATCACACAGACCACCACATTATCAGAGAGACCACCACAATATCAGACAGACCACCACAATATCAGACAGACCACCACAATATCAGACAGACCACCACAATATCAGACAGACCACCACAATATCAGACAGACCACCATAATATCAGACAGACCACAATATCAGACAGACCACCACAATATCAGACAGACCACCACAATATCAGACAGACCACCACAATATCACACAGACCACCACAATATCACACAGACCACCACAATATCAGACAGACCACAATATCAGACAGACCACCACAATATCAGACAGACCACAATATCAGACAGACCACCACAATATCAGACAGACCACAATATCAGACAGACCACCACAATATCAGACAGACCACAATATCAGACAGGCAGACCACCACAATATCAGACAGACCACCACACTATCAGACAGACCACCACAATATCAGACAGACCACCACAATATCAGACAGACCACCACAATATCAGACAGACCACCTCAATATCAGACAGACCACCTCAATATCAGACAGACCACAATATCAGACAGACCACAATATCAGACAGACCACCACAATATCAGACAGACCACAATATCAGACAGACCACCTCAATATCAGACAGACCACAATATCAGACAGACAGACCACCACAATATCAGAGAGACCACCACAATATCAGACAGACCACCACAATATCACACAGACCACCACACTATCAGACAGACCACCACACTATCAGACAGACCACCACACTATCAGACAGACCACCACAATATCAGACAGACCACCACAATATCACACAGACCACAATATCACACAGACCACAATATCAGACAGACCACAATATCAGACAGACCGACCGTAATCACATCACATCTCATAATATAACATGGCTGAAAGCACACTCATACCCAGGTACACAATACACCAGCGGCGGTCGGTCATAATAAGCTATAAATGCGGCGCATGCCCAAGTAATACACCTCATGTAATACACCGTTCGAAAGTTGAATTTGCCGCCTTTCGAACGCCACCTCACTTGACCAATTGCGTGCCTCGGTTTCCGAGTTACATGACGATATGTCAGGCGAGTGTCTTTTTACAGGCCGCGCGTCAAATGACCACGCCTGACTGTATACGCTCTAGAACTGACCAATCACAGCTGAGAAGTTAAATAAATTACTCATTTGGAACTTACCCTTGTGTTTGCTGGAATTTAAATTATGTTTTTAAGTTGAAGGAAATAGCTTTATTTATTGCAAATAGTTTTGCCCTGCACGATGGCGGGCAAGGATACATTATGGAACAGTATAGAGTCTGACATTCATGCTAATGGCCTATTTTTCTGTTGTTTCAGTTTTAAAAGTTCCTATATGGGTTAATGATATTCAGGACAAACTAGTTTTTATGCTGATAACATTGTACGGTCTGAACAGTAAACAAAATAAATGCTGATGCTCTTTATGGCTGTATGCATTAGCATATTTCTATTCTATTCATATAGGAGGAATTAAAATACACAGACCTACACACACACACACACACGGACATAGACCAGTGGAGGTTTCTCTATGACAACACGTGAAACACAAATTCACTCATAATTCATAATTATTATTAATTTACATATACCTATATATATAAAAAAAAAAAGAAAAAAAAAAAAAACTATATATATATATATATTTTTTTTTAATTATTATTATTATTTTTTTTATTATAAATGTTTTCCTCTGTAAAAAAAATGCCAGTGCATTTTTTTTTTTTCAAAAATGGCCAAAATTGACAGCTCTGAGCAGGCCTGCACTGCAGTATTGCCTGCAGTAATTATTCGTGAAGAAAACTTCACAGGTGTGACCCATTGTTAAATAAATAATAAATAACAGCGAATCAAAATAGGCTATTAACTTCATCTAAGAACGGTCTGTGCAGTTAAACTCTTGCCATTGAATGGAGGATTGATTGATTGACAGCCCTTGACATCCAATACACAGAGGTTGAATATGATTGGCAGCCTTGCAAATCCAATCAGAGATTTCTGCATTGCAAAGTCAAACTGGGTCCAGCTGCATGTGAGGAGGATAGGTTTAGCTCGGGCCAATCTCAAGTTTCTCAAGTTTCTTTATTAGTTGTCATACAGAAGTACAGAATACTTTTATACAAAATGTAACATAAAGAAGCATTTTGTATAAAAGTATTCTGTACTTCTGTATGACAACTAATAAAGAAACTTGAGAAACTTGAGATTGGCCCGAGCTAAACCTATCCTCCTCACATGCAGCTGGACCCATTTTGACTATGTGAAAGTTGAGACTATGAGAAAGTTGTTGTTTAGTAGTTAGTAAGCTGTACAGCTATAACAAGTCAGGCTAAATTAAACTTTGCGCCAACATTAGGACCGAAGTATAAACCAGCAACTGAGCAACATGAAGAAGTGGATTTATGCATCTGGATCAGAAAAAACGTTGTGGATGAAAAAGTAAGTAGGCTACAGTGCTTGTATGCTAACAGTAGCTAGGCAGCTTAGCCTACATCACAATGATAATCACCAAGCTAACTTACTGTACACACTGTAGGGCTGGGCAATTAATCGAAACAGAATCGCGATATCGATTCATAGAACTATGCAATCTCATTTCTAAGTTATGACTATTTTCTTTTATTAAAAAAAAATGTTTTTTTTTTTTTTTTTTTTTTTTTTATTATTATTTTATCTGGGTTGAACATGATTTGTGGAACTCCCTCTGGTGTTGTGGTCGTGGTATTCACTGACCTTTGGGAAGTATTTCGACATGCACATGGGTATCTTAGTGGTGTAGTGTATCTTGTAGACCAGGCCCATTGCAAGTTGCTGTACTCTGTCGTCTACTCTAAGCCATCCTAGGTTGTCAAAGTGGACAGGGGTGAGGTGGGTTTTAGGAGTAAGGTCAAGCAGTAGTCTGACCAGTTTGTTTTGTGATGTTTGTAATCTTGTTTTTAGTGCCTTTGAGGTGCTTTGGTACCATGAGGTGCAAGCATAGTCGTAGTACCCTTGAATGAGTGCTCCTGTTAGAGTCTTCAAGGTATTCTTGTTTACCAGAGAGGAGATCCGGTACAGGAATCTAGTTCGTTGGTTGACTTAGTTTTATTACATTGGATCCCATTTTGTCACAGGAAAGATTTGCCTCTATAGGATGGAACCCAGGTAGGTAATTTCATCTTTCCTTTTAAGATAAGATAAGATATTCCTTTATTGATCCCCTTGGGGAAATTCAGGCATCATAGCAGCATGGGGGAAGGGGGGGGGGGGGTACAGGTAGTGAAAACAACACAAGCAGTGTAAACAAATAGGTCAATATAATTTACTATCTAACTAACTGAAATATACATTATTCATTATTCACAGTATCACAGTATCCACATAAGGTGCAGTATGCATAAGGTAGTGTTATTGTCCTACTTGGGTTCCTATTAGTTCTAGGTCGATGTCTGGCAGCAGTCGCTGTCCACTGTTGTGGAGCCTGATGGCCACTGGTATGAAGGACTGTCCGAGGCGGTTAGTTGAGTGTCGGGGGGGTATGAGTCTGTGGCTTCCTTGTCACCTTCACCTAATATGTTTTGATCTGGTCAGGTGCGCTGTCACCTAAAATGTTTTGATCTGATCAGGTGCGCTGTCACCTAATATGATTTCATCTGGTCAGGTGCGCTGTCACCTAATATGTTTTCATCTGGTCAGGTCCGCTGTCACCTAATGTTAATATGTTTTCATCTGTGTCCACTGACCACTGACACACAGTGGGGGATGTTTTAAAAATATTATTTAATATATAATATAATATAATAATTTGTGCTTCACCTAAAAATTTGGTCAGCAGCCTCCACTGACATAGACACATACACATAATACGCTAGGGATGAGTTTGAATCTGAATATATATATATAACAATCCTGTAGAACAATAGTGTAGAAATATATACAGTAGACATAGAAATATCTAAATATAAAAACAAATATGTTTGATGGTATGAGCTCCGTTGATGCAGTGCACCAATCAGGGACGTGCACAAGACTTTAGAGGGGCAGGTGCTCAAAGGCTAAAAACGAGCGCGCGTAGCGTGCAAGCCCGATTTTTAAGGGCTGTTTTTGGGCAGGGGGGCCCCCTTTTTATTCTTTTTGGGGGGTTTTGGTGATCAAATATTGAATATTGAACTATTATAATCAGTGCAGGAGCTCACTTATCCTTGAAAGACACTTTTATCACTGACTTAAAAGGCCCATACATCTCCATAAATGTTCAGGGGGGAGGGAATAAGTGCTTACCCTACAGACCCCAAGAAGTGCTGTATATTCTGTATTGTTTAATATAAATGCATTTTTTATTCCAATCCCGATTTGTATTTGAGATTCCCAAATCCCATCGGACTTGACTTCTTCGTGTCCCTCAATGAGTGTAATACCAGCATTCAACTGTATGCGCCACAGCGGTTTCTATCATCATCATCATCATCATCATCATCATCATCATCATCATCATCATCATCATCATCATCATCATCATCATCATCATCATCACCACCCACGCTATGCATAAAATATATAGGTCCGCAGAGAGGCACGCTGAGGAGGCCGTGCAAACTGCTATGGAATATGGGGCATCTCTCTCTCTTTACCTAATATTTTGATGCTATCCTGACACTTTTCAGTTGGAAGGGCAGTCTACAGTATATGCGTAACGACAAAAAATAAAAAATAAAAAATAAATGGCACTTTTTTTATGAGGCTCAAAAAGGCAGGTGCTCAAGCACCCCTTGGGCTCTATGTGTGCACGTGCCTGGCACCAATGGCACCACCATCATGTTCACTATAAAAAAACAACCTGTAGGACTAACCTGCCCCTGTTTTGGACCGGCGGAAATATTAGTTGGAAAGGTGTACGTAAAAAGATCAAAAGAAAATGGGCTGGCGTTTTCTCCAGTCTTCTCTTGTCTCTTGGATGCTGCTACAGGAGAGCGAGGTCTCCCCTATATTTCCAAAAGCCTGGAGAAAGTTTGTCTTACAGTAACTCATCATCATGAGTTCAAGTTCAAGTTTCAAGTTTGCTTATTATGTGTCACAACAAAATACAAAATACTTTATGATGAAATGCTTGTTTTTGTATGAGAGCTAGGCTATGTGTGTGAAATACATTCTATTTATTTTATTTATTTAATTCATATAATTTTAAAACACAATATTATTCCACCCTCATCGGTAACCAGAAAAACCACCCCAGGACACTAATTCTCCACCATCAACCGGCTACTCCCCCCCCCCCCCCCCCCCCCGCCCGTCAGGTGCCCACGACCTCTCCTCCGAGTTCCTGGTTTTCTTCCAGGACAACGTAAACACCATCTACGGTACCAGTGGTGCCCTCCTCCTCCCCCTCGCCTGCACTTCCTCCTGGGTGCCCCCCCCCCCCCAATGCAGCCTCTCCTCCTTCTCCCCGGTTGATGCTCCTCAAGTAGCCAAGCTTGTAGCTTCAGCGAAAGCCTCCACTTGTTTACTCGACCCCATGCCTAGGTCAAGATCTGCCTCACTGCTCTCTGCCCCACCATGGTCAACATTAGTTAAATCTGGTCTCGTCCCTTCCTGCTTTAAAACAGCCTCCGTCACTCCCATCCTCAAGAAGCCCGGCCTCGGCCCAGACGAGCTCAATAACTACCGCCCGATCTCAAACCTTCCTTTCCTTAGTAAAATCTTGGACAGAGCAGTGGCCGCCCAACTCCACCAATACATGTCCAACCATGAGCTCTATGAACCTCTTCAATCTGGCTTCAGAACTCACCACAGCACAGCGACCGCCCTCGTCAAAATCACCAAAGACCTCCTCCTTGCAGCTGACTCATCATCCTCCTGGACCTTTCTGCAGCATTTGACACGGTTTCCCATTCCATCCTCCTCAACCGCCTATCCGACCACCTTGGCCTCACTGGCTCAGCACTCTCCTGGTTTCAGTCATACCTCACCACCCGGACACAGTTTATCACCATCTGTGATTCCAGTTCTACTCCGGCCCCAGTCAACCAAGGTGTAATAAAGTTATTATTATTATTATTATTATTATTATTATTATTATTATTATTATTATTATTATTATTATTATTATTATTATTATTATTATTATTATTATTATTATTATTATTATTATTATTATTATTATTATTATTATTATTATTATTATTATTATTATTATTATTATTATTATTATTATTATTATTATTATTATTATTATTATTATTAT
Source organism: Notolepis coatsorum (assembly GCF_963971535.1). Lineage (NCBI taxonomy): Eukaryota > Metazoa > Chordata > Actinopteri > Aulopiformes > Paralepididae > Notolepis > Notolepis coatsorum. The sequence continues at coordinate 263,597,187 of NC_140165.1, forward strand.
TATTATTATTATTATTATTATTATTATTATTATTATTATTATTATTATTATTATTATTATTATTATTATTGTGTGCATATGTATGCTTTTGGAGACCTATTACAGCACCCTCCCAGCCTCTCCTATCCTACGTTACTGCACTAAGAGCAGCCTTCACTTACGGCAATTCCAGCAATATGATTTATAGATAGCATATCATTTATCTGATCAAAAGTTGAATGGGTTGTCCTGGTATGGCAAATACAAATGCAGGAAAATGTGCAAATATTTCCACTACTCAAAACCAAGAAAGAATGACTAGGTATATTTTGACAGAGGACATGATGGCCATGTCAGTTTAACAGAAATAGTTTGGAAAACGTCATTATTGGAATACTACAAACAGCCAACAAATGTCATATTTAGGCTATTTGTCCTTCTGGATACATAATTAGATGATAGACTTTAGAAAAAGAGTAGGAAAGACATGAGCATTTTTTAAAGATTAGTTTCCATTTAAGTATCTGCTTAAACATTTTCTGCTGAATAAAGCTACATGTTAGTCTAGGCTACTTAAAAAGAACACACCTGATTTAGTGGGGGATGGTGCAAAGGTGGGGTGCTGCAGAGGCCTGCTGTAATACTCTTGTATTGTACAATAAAAAAAATCACTTCAGGTAAAAAACACAGATACAGATACTTTTGTTGGTTGAACAGATACCAATAATATATAATAATAATAATATACACACCTCTAATATACACACACCACCAACACATTCACATGCAAGACACACGCATGCACACACACAGGCACACATGGGCACACACATACACACAAAATACATACAACAATCCCTTTTTCATGATTTTGGAAATATGTGCCTGCAACGTAAGCTAATAACCATAATACCGTTGCTACCCTCCCCCTTCTCTCTGAGTACCCGTCTCCTGGCGCTGACCAAGGTGATGGATGCCTCGGGGTCTTGGCCAAGCTTGTAGTGACTGCTCTACATGCACCTCCGAGGCCTTGGATCAGTTATTCACCGCCGTCTGTCCGTGGTCCTGTCAACTGATTAACAGACTGTTAACAGATTAACAGTCAACGCGGTTTCATTGCTGGGTTAAGTACTTCTATTCTATTCACATAATACGCTTACTTCATATATCTACTCCATTCACATATATGCCTACCACTTGTATCTATTGCTATGTCCGCCTACTACAATCTCATGAGCTGTCTAACGCCTGTCCCGTCTCCCTGTCTTCCTATGACTTGCTGTCCTGGAGTGTTGACCGGAGTGTTGGACGTCCCGTGACGAAGGCCGGGAGATTGCGACCCCCTCTGCGTGCCCCCCTGTCTCCGGAGGTCTCGTAGTGGTGACCGGAGTGCCGGATGTCCCGCGATGATGTCGGGGAGTTCGCGACCCTCTCTGCGCCACCCCCCTTCCCCCTGTCTCCGGCTGTCCCTGAGCAACGACCGGAGTGTTGAATGTCCCGTGACTAAGACGGGGAGGACGTGACCCTCTTGCGCCGCCCCTGTGCCTCAAATAGATCCGCTATCAACTCTATCTTTAATCTTTCAAAATGTTCAGTTGCTATCGCTATTAGCTCTATCTTTAATTTTTCAAAATGTACAGTTGCTATTGCATGCACTCATCTGTGTTTCACCACACACATGAGTGCATGCTTACCAACTGTCCGTCTGCAACACTACTATCACCGACATCTAAGAAGGGAGATCCCCCCTTGAACGGCCCTTCTAAGGTTTCTCTCCTCCACACTGCCTGTGGAGCTTTTTTTCCCTATTGTTAGGTTTTAGTGAGTTTTTCCTTACCTTCGCGTGGGGTATGTCTGGGAGTGCTTGCATTCTTTCATTTATTTGCATTCATCTAAAAAATGTTTGGACCCTATGGTGTTCTTGTTCTGTTCTTGACTTATTGTTATGTTGTCTTCTTGACTTGTTTAAAGAAGACCTGTACGGCCCATGGGGACATTAACGTGTGTTGTCGGGCCCTATAAATAAATTTGATTTGATTTGATTTTGATTTGCTAATACAACACACAATGAACCTGTTAATTGTAAGCAGTTATGCCTGCTTTGATGTGGTAATAATATGTAAATGTTACTGTTACTAGCACAGCCGACAAGGGGTCACATGATCCCTAGGCATTTTCAACAAATGTATCCTCGTCACTCGGTCGAGCTCCAGCTCTGTCACTCAATGACTTTTCCTAAAAGTACCCGTTTTATCTGGCACGCTTTCTGAAATTTTAAAATGACTTCAGGAAAATGTAATTAGAATGTTATTGAATATATATGTGGAAAGTCACAGCACTTTGCGAGCGTCTAGCGCAGGGGTGGCCACAGAGGTGCGTTCCTCATATCAACTCTGATTGCACACACGCTAATGACGCCACGTGCACGTACGCTTCCGGCAGCGTGCGCGCGCTCCCGCGCATGCGCATAAATGTTCCCTTGCTTAAGCACAGACTAAAGACAGTGCCTAATTGCCTCTATGAATGGAATGTAACACATTTCATTCACAAGTTAGGTGTGAATGTATCTGAGAACGTATTTAACACACCTGACGACCGGCGCTATTGTTTGCCCAGGTGGGTACTTATAGCGAGTTGGCGGGTGCAGCGCATTCCTGTGTGCACGCACTTCTGTTCAAATCTTTGGGTGCACGGAGTGCAACCCCGTCCCATGAAGAACGCATCCCTGGGTGGCCAACCCGTTGCTCGCAAGCCGCATGTGGCTCTTTGCCCCGTCAATGTGTGGCTCTTCCATCCAAAAGAGAAAAAAATTATAATTTTTTTATTTATTTTTGTCACACAAACCTGTTGTAAACCTCATATTTGTATATTAAGAGGTAATTATATAGTTTACACTGTTTATTTTTCTCATATTTCTCATTATAAGCTGTCGGGTCATCTGACCCATTCCGGCGGGAATCAGTGACATTTTCTCCATGCCTGTGCTGGTGTTAACATCCTAATTCAATTTGAACGTGCCTCTTCTCAGCCTATTCATAGTAGAATGGAATTTTTAGAGACAATTGACAACCGTACTACTGATAGATGTTAATCTCAGTAGGACATGGCAATAAATACTTTCCCATTTCCACCAGGTGGAGTATGGAGATTGACTGCTCTAAATTAATTTTAAAAGAGAATCAGGGAGATATTTGCCCTAATTAAGAAAATGCTGGTGTCCTGATATTATGCATTATAGAAAAATAGAGTCTGCGCATTAGAAAACGCTCCGATGAACATTTATTGGTTAAACCAACACGTGACGTTTCCACTGATATGCTTTTCTTCAGACTGATGTCATGCATGCACACTGTCGCCTCAGAAGGTTGTGGGTTTGATTCCCACTTGGGGACCAGGTTGCCGTGTTGCCAGTTACCCAGGTGGGCCGTTCTGTGTGGAGTTTGCATGTTCTCCCCCGGTGCTCACAAGGGTTTCCCCCCCCGATAAGATAAACCCAATGGAAAAACATGCACAACAGATCGCTAACGCTGTCGCGTACGTCCCTGACGAAGACGGACAGGAGCACTTGGATTGGTCCCCGGGGCGCGGCCCACCCCACAGCCCTCGTCTGCTCCCGGCTGCCCCTTGGGGGGGAAGGACGACGGGATGGGAGGTGCAGAGAATATTTCATCAGCGACTCAGTGCATGTGTGTTCCTGTGGGTCGCCCATCGCATGTGTGTGTATGTGTGTGTGTTAATCTGATGACAAATAAAGACTTATACTTATACTGATATTAGCTTCTCACAAAGAGAGATAAAAAAGCATGCCGTCTCCAATTCGGCACATATTTACAGTGAGGTTTCCCAGGTCTCTACCTAGGCACCATTCTGTTTTCTATAGGCTATATATTTGCATCTCATTATACACCAACGATACTCACATTAAAGCCTAATATTCCGTTGTTGCTTTTGATGACATCATATAATGGATATGAATACATCTGAGGTTATTTTATATGCCCGCCTCCATCAAAAAAAAGTATCAAAACTGGGGCCCCCTGTCGCCATATCTATTCATGCCATAGACAGCACATTCAAATTCGATTAACAGATCAACTCAGATCCTCCTTTGATCTAGAAACGAGTTATTCCAGGTTTCATATCCTCCTGTCTTGATTAACTCCCTGGTCTCTGGTGTCAGGCTGCTCTCTCCCACCTCCAGCTGGTGCAGAATGCAGATCGAGGCTCGGGTCTTCACCGGGGCTCAAACAGGAGGAACCACCACACGGACGCCCTGTGAGGATTACTGCTCATCTCTACAGCTCTGTGTGGTGTTGCCCTTGTGGCGTTGCTAGGGAACAGCCTCGGTCCACGTTTTCTTTCCTTTCAGCTACTGTACTGTATGAGCCAACTCTGCAACAAGAAATAGACCAATTTAGAATGTGTCAATATTTGAACATTGAAAATATCTCTAGCTCTGACCTTGTGTCCCATTTACGAGAGTCCTCTTCTCTCAAGGTATCTGTTAGAGTCCTATTCTCTCAAGGTATTTACGAGAGTCCTATTCTCTCAAGGTATTTACGAGAGTCCTATTCTCTCAAGGTATTTACGAGAGTCCTATTCTCTCAAGGTATCTGTTAGAGTTCTAGTCTCTCAAGGTATCTGTGCCTCAAATAGATCCGCTATCAACTCTATCTTTAATCTTTCAAAATGTTCAGTTGCTATCGCTATTAGCTCTATCTTTAATCTTTCAAAATGTACAGTTGCTATTGCATGCACTCATCTGTGTTTCACCACACACATGAGTGCATGCTTACCAACTGTCCGTCTGCAACACTACTATCACCAACAGCTTGGCATTCAATACCATAGTCCCCTCCATACTCATAGCCAAGCTCAGGGACCTGGGCTTGGGCTATGACCTCTGCCAGTGGGTCTTGGACTTCCTGACTGGCAGACCCCAGGTGGTGAGAGCAGGCAACTGCACCTCCTCATCCATCACCCTCAACATAGGGGCCCCCCAGGGCTGTGTTCTGAGTCCCCTCCTCTACTCCCTGTACACACACGACTGTGTGGCTCAGCGGAGTAGCAATACAATCGTCAAATTTGCTGACGACACAGTGATGGTGGGCCTGATCTCTGCCAACGACGAGAGGGCCTACCTGGAAGAGGTCAAGGTCCTGGCGGGATGGTGCCAGGAAAACAGCCTCTCCCTGAACGTCAGCAAAACAAAGGAGATGATTGTGGACTTCAGGAGGTCGGGGGTCAAGGACTACAGCCCCCTCAGCATCGACGGGGCACCGGTTGAGAGAGTCAACAGCTTTAAGTACCTCGGAGCCTACATATCCGAGGACTTGACATGGACCACACACATTAACAGTGTTGTGAAGAAGGCACGACAACGCCTCTACTTCCTCAGGCGCCTAAGGAAGTTCCAAGTCAGCCAGAAGATCCTTATGAACTTCTACTCATGTACAATAGAGAGCATCTTGACCGGCAACATCACCTCCTGGTTTGGGAATAGCACTGCACAAGACCAAAGCAGACTACAAAGAGTGACACGTTCAGCCGAACGCACAATTGGAGGGGGGCTCCCCACCCTCCAGAACATTTACTACAAGCGTTGCAAGGGCAAGGCTAAGAGAATCATTAAAGACTCCAGTCACCCGAACAACTGCCTCTTTGAACTGCTGCGGTCAGGCAAGCGATACAGGAGTCTCAAGGCGAGCACAGAAAGACTCAGAAGAAGCTTCTATCCCCAGGCCATCAGGCTGCTAAACGAACAATGAATGAACACTACACAACAACAACCACCAAACGCACATAGCACACACATCCACACGCACACACTCACTTTAAACAAACACACTGTAGCACCCACTCCACACACTTATAGCACACACCCACTTTAAACAAACACACTGTAGCACCCACTCCCCACACTTTATATTTATGGATGAAGGATTGCACTACAACTCGTACACCTTACTGTAAATTGTACCTAAAATTGTACCTCATCCCATTTCTGCTTTGCACTAGATAGTACTGTACATTAGTACACTGCATAGTATTGTGTATTGTATATTATATGGTAACTCAGAACATTGTACATATGTCTATACCGAACACTGTGACCTCATTTTCTTCTTCTAAATTCATGCTATATTATGTTATTATGTTATTTGATACTATCTTGTCTAGCACAGTCTCTGGAGCGTAACAGTAAGAAGCATTTTGTATGAAAGTATTCTGTACTTCTGTATGACAACTATTAAAGAACTTGAACTTGAACATCTAAGAAGGGAGATCCCCCCTTGAATGGCCCTTCTAAGGTTTCTCTCCTCCACACTGCCTGTGGAGCTTTTTTCCCTATTGTTAGGTTTTAGTGAGTTTTTCCTTACCTTCGCGTGGGGTATGTCTGGGAGTGCTTGCATTCTTTCATTTATTTGCATTCATCTAAAAATGTTTGGACCTTATGGTGTTCTTGTTCTGTTCTTGACTTATTGTTATGTTTTCTTCTTGACTTGTTTAAAGAAGACCTGTACGGCCCATGGGGACATTAACGTGTGTTGTCGGGCCCTATAAATAAATTTGATTTGATTTGATTTGATTTGTTAGAGTCCTATTCTCTCAAGGTATCTGTTAGAGTCCTATTCTCTCAAGGTATCTGTTAGAGTCCTATTCTCTCAAGGTATCTGTTAGAGTTCTAGTCTCTCAAGGTATCTGTTAGAGTCCTATTCTCTCAAGGTATCTGTTAGAGTCCTATTCTCTCAAGGTATCTGTTAGAGTCCTATTCTCTCAAGGTATCTGTTAGAGTCCTATTCTCTCAAGGTATCTGTTAGAGTCCTATTCTCTCAAGGTATCTGTTAGAGTCCTATTCTCTCAAGGTATCTGTTAGAGTCCTATTCTCTCAAGGTATCTGTTAGAGTTCTATTCTCTCAAGGTATCTGTTAGAGTCCTATTCTCTCAAGGTATCTGTTAGAGTTCTAGTCTCTCAAGGTATCTGTTAGAGTCCTATTCTCTCAAGGTATCTGTTAGAGTCCCATTCTCTCAAGGTATCTGTTAGAGTCCTATTCTCTCAAGGTATCTGTTAGAGTCCTATTCTCTCAAGGTATCTGTTAGAGTCCTATTATCTCAAGGTATTACTAGAGTTCCAGTCTCTCAAGTCATTTACTAGAGTTCTAGCCTCTCAAGTAATTTACTATATGCATATTCTCTCAAGGTATTTACAAGGATTTGTTCACTTTTCCACCACTGTTTCTAATAAAACAGAATGCTGTTTTTTCAAATGGGAACTGTTACTCTTTATCTTCCTTTTCTTCATGTTCTTACTGGGTGTCGAGCGCATTTTGGTGGATGACCCTCAGGCTCATCAAACGCAATTCAAAAGCCATTCAAAAGCCATCCTGTAGTGAATTTGCAGGCCTCAGGTGGGAAATGAGAATTTTCTTCCTCATTCCAGGAGAGATGACTTCCTGGAGATATGAGGTTATTTGGAAATCTGACAACAGCGAGATATAGGCCAATCTTAAAGAAAGGTTGTGGATCACTGGTCTGGAATGTCATAGTCTAGGGATAGGTGGAGCGTAACGGGAGAGAGAGAGAGCGAGAGAGCGAGAAAGAGAAAGAGAGAAAGAGACAGCCGAAATAGACGTACATTAAATATCCATTTACACTTAATCAACAATATACTGCTGTTGATATGACTGTCGATATGGTCTTGGATTATTGGTTATATAATAATCATCCTTTTCTTTTCTTTTTACTATTGTCCAATATATTTGGCGATACTGTACTTAACTGTGGCCATGCCAATAAAGCCTTGAATCAAATTGAGTGTTTGAGTGAGAAAGAGATAAAAAAGAGAGATATTAATTTACATCATCCAGCATCCTATATATATATATATATGAATACTACTATATTGTTGGCCATGTAGTAATAGTTTATTATCTTTATTACAATAACCTTATGTTACTTTCATTATTAATAATATGTATTTCTTAATTTTTTCCCTACAAGTTGGTAACACAGATGCATTTATTTGTCATGACGAGAGGGAGAGAGAGATGGATAGCAACAGAGGACAACAGACAGAGAGAGAGTGAGAGAGATGGATAGAGAGAGAGTGGAGATAGAGAGAGTGGATAGCAACAGAGGACAACAGACAGAGAGAGAGTGAGAGAGATTGATAGAGAGAGAGTGGAGAGAGAGAGTGGATAGAGAGATATGGATATGGATAGCAACATAGGACAACAGACAGACAGAAAGATAGAGAGAGATAGCAACATAGGACAACAGACAGAGAGAGAGTGAGAGAGATGGATAGAGAGAGAGTGGAGAGAGAGAGTGGATAGAGAGATATGGATATTGATAGCAACATAGGACAACAGAGAGAGAGAGAGAGAGAGAGAGAGAGAGAGAGAGAGAGAGAGAGAGAGAGAGAGAGAGATTTTTTTAGATTTTATAAAAAAAACGTTATTTTTTACTAAAACTACAAATGATGCAACAAACCATTCAAAATAAATACTTTACAACTCAACAAAAAAAACTAAAACAAACAACAAAACAAAAAACAAAACAAACAAACACAAAACAAACAAACAAAAAAAATCAATTAGGGACAACCAGGGGCGTATCTAGACCCAGCACTTCAGTAGGGCACAGAAGGGCACCAAAAAGTATGAAGAAAATGTGGCCGGTTTTGGCCGGTTTGTGGGCGAAAATGGGTGGATTTTGTAACTATTTTTTTTTAACTTTATTTCGGTTTTAGGGTTAGGTTAGAGTTATGTTATTTAATTATTTTGGGGAGCCAGCCTCCCAAACTCCTGAAATGCATAGAAATCTATGAAATAAATAAAACAATCTGACATTTATATTAAAAAGAGCTAGCCACCCAAACCCCTAAAATACATAGAAATATATGCATTTTGGAACAGTTACTATATATATAGTCAAGAAAGCATTTAGTCATACTTAAAGTTTAAAGTGCTTTACTTGCATTGAACATTGCATTGAACATTGAACATTGAGGAGACATCATTAGAAAGCACAATGTATGTTTCCATAGTTACGCAGATGACACACAATTGTACATCTCCGCTGAACCAAATTATCACACAGCTATAAACTCCATTTCCGCCTGTCTCTTAGCAATAAACAAATGGATGACGAACAACTTCCTAAAATTAAATGAGGGCAAAACTGAAATCCTACTAGTCGGTCCCATAACAAAAAGAGAAATGTTACAGAGCAATATGGGGCAACTTACTCCTTGGATCAAACCCGAAGTTACAAGTAAGTAACCTACACTGGCTTCTGGTAACATTTAGAATTGATTTCAAGGTCCTCCTCCTTATATACAAAGTATAAACATTGCGATCATCTACTACTGGTCTATTGAAGGTTCCAAGCCAATCAGGGATGCAGCCTTTGCTAACTATGCACCAAAGTTATGGAACACACTACCTATGGACATTAGGGAAGCTAGATCTCTTAATATTTTCAGAAATAAGCTAAAAACGTACCTCTTCACCATAGCTTTCTAATACACCCCGCTGTCGATTGTACTGTAGCACTATTTTACTTTATTCTATTGCATAATTTTACTATCTATTCTACAAAACTATTCTATTATTGCACTGTATTATTGGTGTGCAAACCAGTCAACTTACAAAAAAGAGCCTGTTGGAGGATTTCAACAAGATAAATGCAGTGCAAAATATTTCACTATAATATTTCAAAGCGAAGTAAAAAATATTATAATAATTATTTGATCATGTTAAATGATCATTTGATCATGTTAAAAAAGGGAAAATAAAAAACATTTGTCAAAAAAAAAAAAAAAAAAAAAAATTGTTTTTTTTTATCAGTGGGGCACAGATGATCATCAGTAGGGCACGTGTCTAAATACGCCGATGGGGACAACGATGCTGAAACTGAACTAAATTGTCATTTGAATTTTCCCCCATGGAAAAAAGTTATCTAAAGTTCTGGGTGCATCAGAGAGAGAGACACCGGAGAGGCACTGTAGAAACTGTAGTTCTGAGAAGAGCGTCTCTAGCTTCACCTTTCCCTGTGTGGTACAACCTGTGTGTGTGTTTGACAGGCTACAGTCAAATCCCTTCCTGTGGAGAAACAGGGCCGCCTCATCAGATGACCCTCCTCCTTCAGCCTTATCGTGTATATTCCTAAAGTTCACCAGTTGTATACCACAGGGCATCGATGATGTCAGGGGCTGAAAGGAGAGCAGGGGGACTGAGATGCTCTCTGGACTGACATCCTTATTAGACAGTTTGTTACCCGTGCCACCCTGTCCGAGGCCTCCTTTGTCTTCCTGGTTCAGACGCCGCTCCAATATCACCTCCAGTTCCCCCGTGCGGAGACTGGCAGCCCCCAGTGACTTCCCAGCGAACAGACTGATTCGAGAGCTCAAGTCCCGGATGTAACCCATTCCGATTATAGGGTAGAAAATAGCCTGCAAAGGCAGCTTGGCCATCTTCCACCGAGGCTGGATCTGGAAACCGTTGAGGTCGGTGTATAACGTGTCTCTGCTGCTGATGTCTGAGCTGATCCTCATAGCCCGCTGCTTGCTGAACTCTCCTCTAATGTCTACCAGGTTATTGAGCCCCACAGTCATACCTTCCAACCCTTGAACATTGTAGAGGTGCTGGTAACATAAAGTGATGTCAGAGAAAACATCCCCCCTGGTGACTCTGATGAGAGGTTTGCTGAAGGAGTATGGCGTGGCCTTCCCATCAGGCATGAACCTATACGCTCCGCTCCTGTCTCTGCTGGACATGGTTTCGTCCCACAGAAACTGGACCTCAACCTTGTGTCCCGACCCGCCCTCCAGAAAACGAAAATCCTCCATAAGCCCAGTCTTCACATAGTTCCACAAATGTATATGAGTATACTTGATGATCAAAAATGTCTCAGCCTCCTGGCCCCGGTAGCGGGACACCTTGTAATGTCCAGACCTAAGTGACAACACACCAGTCCCGTCAATTTGTAAAAAATAATAACCTGCTTCCTGGGCGATGCCCGACAGTGCCTCACTGACACGATAAATAGACATACCTCCTGGGACCTGAGGTAGGAAAATCAGTGAGGTCAGGGAGCAAAAAAAACTCTCTTCATGTCCCTTGCCCCATACAACAACAAAAAAATAGCCACTCTAAAAACACTTCTCATTTGAAATAAAGTGTAAACTAACACAACAAAACTATACTCAGTCCACTCCGCCCTCTTCCTTTCTGAGGTCCCGCTGTACCTTCTGTAAAAAAAATGTCATCCTGTATATATCTGTTTCAGCAAAACGTCCCGCTCCTTGAAACCTCATATTTTTCCTCGCTGACATAATAAAAAACTCCTTATCTGGAAAGAATTGTGCTATCTCTACCCCCTTCCTGTTTTTTGTTGTCCGTAAAAACATTTTCATCGCCTCCAAAGAATAGCAAGTATGATCTGTAACTGCAGATGCATCACTCTCATATTCCTCATCATCATCAGCGCTTTCCTCCGACCCTGTACCCTCTTGTGTACTCTGTGTACTGCTGATTACTTCCTTCACATCTGCCTTCTTAGCTTGAGAGCTTGACAACTCAACTACTTCTAACTTCCTCTTCTGCCTAACAACCATCAGCTTATTATCCTCCTCCTCCATGTCAATATCCTCTACTTCCTCCACCCTGACACCCCCACCTGTGTCCTTTGACTCTCTTCCATCAACAGTTCCTCCTTCCTCTTGACTATGTATCTTGTCCTTGCTGACACCAGCCCCTCCACCCTGTCCCTGCAGATCAACTCCATCCTCACCATCCACCCCATTTTCACTTCCATCCTCTGTAACTACCACGACCCCCCCCCCCCCACACATTTTCATCCCCACCATCTGTCCCTTTTACTACGTCTCCTACCTTTCTTCTGTCTCCCTCATTCTTATCACTCCTATCTGGTACAATAGCCTTTCCAGAAGCCTCCCCACCACCCCTCTTCCCCTTTTCCCCACCCCCCTCAACACCTTGATTCAAACCCCAAGCTGTTTTTCCTTCCTTTGTTGTGCCCTTCCCATCATTTGCCCCCCTGCTGGGCCCCTCCCCTGGGCAGGCTTTTCTTACATGCCCCTCTTTTCCGCATCCAAAACACTTCATGTTCTGTGTAACTGACCCTTTGTAACATTCTGTGTTGTTGCAAAAATAATATACTCAAAACCGTCTACTACCACTTTAAAATTTAGATCCAACTCTTCCTCACGTTTGTTCATGATAATGAACGTCTGCCTTCTGTGAGAAACTACATGCTGTAATTCAGGTGCTTTACACCCTGAAGACATCTTCTTTAATGGAGATACAATCTTCCCATATCTGGCGAGTTCCTTCAATATAAGTTCATCGCCTACCAACGGGGGAACATTCGCCAACGTCACCTTTTTCGCAGGTGTTGTGAGCGGCATCACCAATACGAACGTGCCATGTATTACCAGCCCGTCTATTATTAGTTTATTTACTTTAATTAAATCATCCACAAAGATTACGACACCGCCGTTCATCCTTGCCGCAGATTTATCGCTCGGAGCCCCCACCACCCTCGCAACAGCCAGACTACAGTCCTCCACTGAGCAGGGAAATGACGGCGAGACTTTAAAACAATGCTTCCTGGTCAGCTTTGCGAAATCCATGTCGTTGGCAACAGACCGTTGACCAAACGAACACTGACTTCAACCCACCAACCACACACAGCCAGTCAAATAAAAAGCACTCTAATTCACAATTTGACACACAACATATAAATAGAAACACGAATAGAGACACGGATTGGGATATGTTCCAAGGCAGCGCCAGTGACGTCAGACACAGTGGTGAGCTATATAACAACAATAGCTGATGGTATTGTCCCCACGAAAAAGGTGCGGGTTTTCCCAAACCAGAAACCGTGGGTGGACAGTACTATTAGAGCAGCTCTGAACTCTCGCACCACCGCTTACAACCTGGGCAGAGAGTCAGGTAACATGGAGGAGTATAAGGCTTCAGTCTATACTCTACGCAAGGCTGTTAAACTTGCTAAGAGGACATATGCTGACAAACTGGAGACACAAATGGCACAAAACGACACAAGAGGCTTATGGCGGGGACTGAAGACAATAACTGACTACAAAGTCAGCGCCCCCTCGCGGACAAGCTCAACTCTTTCTACGCTCGGTTTGGTGTAGACAGTGGCGCTGCTAGCTCTCCGGCTAGTGACGTCACTGGCGCGCCGGCTGTTGTGGAGGGGGGGGGGCAACCGCGGGGGGGGCGGGGACGCTCTCTCGTTGTCGGAAAACACAGTGTGAGAAGAGCATTTATGCAGATGAACACCAGGAAGGCTGCTGGCCCAGATGGTATAACAGGACGCATACTTAAGTCCTGTGCCAACCAGCTAGCCCCAGTATTCACCACCATATTTAATCAATCCCTGGCGGAGTCAGTGGTCCCTGCCTGCTTCAAGATGTCTACCATCATCCCTGTACCGAAGAAACCCTCCCCAACATGTCCAAATGACTACAGACCGGTGGCACTCACCTCTGTGGTCATGAAATGTTTCGAGAGGCTGGTCAAGGACCACATTTTTGCCTCCCTCCCCAGTGATATGGACCCTATGCAATTTGCATACAGGACAAACAGGTCCACTGACGACGCGGTCTCCCAGGTACTGCACAGCACCCTCTCTCACCTTGACCGTCAGAAGGGGGGCTACGTGAGACTGTTGTTCATTGACTACAGCTCAGCGTTCAACACCATAGTCCCCACCAGACTGGTGGACAAGCTGATCGAGCTGGGTCTGAGCTCCGCCCTGAGCGCCTGGGTACTGGACTTTCTGAGCGAAAGACCCCAGGCGGTCAGGGTGGGGGGTCAGACCTCCAACACCATCACCCTGAGCATCGGGTCCCCCCAGGGCTGTGTTCTGAGCCCCCTGCTGTACTCACTCTACACACACGATTGTGTGGCCAAGTTCAGCTCCAACTCCATAGTGAAGTTCGCAGACGACACGGTGGTGGTGGGGCTGATCTCGGACAACGACGAGAAGGCCTACCGGGAGGAGGTTGAGGTACTGGAACGCTGGTGCCAGGACAACAGCCTGCTCCTGAACATTGGTAAACCAAGGAGCTGATCGTGGATTATAGGAGAGGACAGCAGGAGACACACACACCACTGAGGATTAACGGGGCTACCGTGGACAGGGTGAGCAGCTTTAAGTACCTGGGGGTCCACATCTCAGAGGATCTGACATGGTCAACACACATAGACACAGTAGTAAAGAAGGCAAAGCAGCGCCTCTACCACCTGAAACAGTTAAGGAAGTTCAGAGTATCGGGGAAGATACTCCAGTCCTTCTACTCAGGAGCTGTAGAGAACATCTTAACCGGAAACATCACTGCCTGGTATGGAAACAGCATGGCACAGGACAAGAAGGCCCTACAGAGAGTGGTGCGCTCAGCCGAGCGTACCACGGGTATTGCACTACCTCCCCTGCAGGTTCTATACAACAAGAGGTGCAAATCCAGAGCCTGCAGAATAATGAAAGACCCCCACCACCCCAATAACAGCCTGTTCCAGCTGCTGAGGTCAGGCAGACGCCTGCGAACCCCAGCTACTAGGACAGAGAGGCTTAGGCTCAGCTTCTTCCCCCAGGCCATCAGAGCCTTGAACAATGAACATTGAGTGCCACAGAACACTGAACTATCCACACACAAGCACACATGAGCACACACACGACACGCACGCTGTGCACGCTCACACACTAGCAGCCACTTTAACACTTTAACATGAGCGGGCACACACTCATGCCGCACTCACCCACACTTATTGCCAAAAGGAAAGGCCACTTTAAATTAGTATAGCAACAGTAACAGTGTATTGCACTACCAAAGCTACCTAGCATGTCATATATGCTCTGTAAATAACTATGTACAGATACCGAGATGTCACACCATGTTACCTGTTACCTGTTATTGCACAATGTTGTTTTTATTGGATTATATTATATGTTGTACCACTGTATTGCACATCGTTGCGGGCAAGACCACCCGCATTTCATTGTATACTTGTATGCCGTGACAAATAAAACTCTTGACTTGACTAGAAAACTCACTTTCACACCGCAGACTCTCCTCACTCAAAAACACCGCTCTGTCCCCAAACACACGCATGCGCACAGAGAGAGAGAGAGAGAGAGAGAGAGAGGGAGATAGAGAGAGAAAGAGAGAGAGAGATAGAGAGAGAGGGAGAGAGAGAGAGAGATAGAGAGAGAGAGAGAGAGAGAGAGAGAGAGAGATAGAGAGAGAGAGAGAGACGAGAGAGAGAGAGAGAGAGAGAGAGAGAGAGAGAGAGAGAGAGAGAGAGAGAGAGAGAGAGAGAGAGAGAGAGAGAGAGAGAGAGAGAGAGAGAGAGAGAGAGAGAGAGAGAGAGAGAGAGAGAGAGAGAGATAGAGAGAGATAGAGAGAGAAAGAGAGAGAGAGAGATAGAGAGAGGGAGATAGAGAGAGAAAGAGAGAGAGATAGAGAGAGAGGAGAGAGAGAGAGAGAGATAGAGAGAGAGAGAGATAGAGAGAGAGA
>NC_140165.1:263612936-263622936 GCF_963971535.1 Notolepis coatsorum
GATTCACAGGTACCGGTACCGTATCGGTTCAAATGTGAACGGTACCCATCCTACTGAGCACACAACTGCAGGGCAAGGTCATTTTTGCTCATGAAATGCATAGCCATGTGAAAGCCTTCATGACAAAGTTGCAATTAATTTCAAGGCAACTAGGCAGCAACAATCTCGAACACATGAAAACCCTGAAAGAAGTCAAACCATCAGCTGATCACCGGCACAGGTACTCATCCATGTTAGGAGCACTGCATGATGATTTTCACGGCGTTTTCAAGATTTTTAAAAGGTTGAGGATGAAATGCAGCTGGTTTCCTCTCCCTTTACCTGCAGTGTTGATAGTGCACCCACTGATGTTCAGCTTGAACTCATTGACCTGCAGTCTGATTCACTACTGAAAGAGCACTTTAAGTCAGCAGCACTGCTAGAGTTCTACTCTGCTCTCAAGAGGAGAACTTTCCAAACATGAGGAGACATGCTCAGAAGATGTTGGTTCTCTTTGGATCCACCTACATATGTGAACAGACATTCTCAGTCAGGACGTTTACCAAATCCAGGTACAGATCCTCTCTCACTGATGAACATGTCAGCTGTGCTTCGCATCTCCACCTCAGACATTCAACCTGACTTTGATGGACTTGTTAAAGCTCAAAAGAGACTGGATTTCTCACACTGAATGAAAAAAAAGAACTGAAGAACACTAAAATGTGGGAATATAACAAGTGAAATGGGACACTTGACCCTTTTATTTTTTCTGCACAGTAAAAAAAAAGACCTCAAGAACATGATCTTTTTTTTGCACAGTTCTGAAAACATTAATGTAAAGTCAAAAAGGCTACACAACTGGGACACTTTTCTTTACACAGTTACATAGTTCAGTGACATGTCTTGTTTATTTTAGCTACAAAGATGATGTGATGTCTTTAGAAATCTAAGAAAATCCTTGTTTCAATAGTATATGAAACTCAAAATGCCCTTTGTTATTAATGTGACTGAAAATGAGTTAAATGTTTCACATTTTATTTATCATTATTATTATTTATCATTTGGGAAATTCTATTTGAATAAATTATATTTTTGAAAGCTAACCTCACCTTTAATTGCCAAATAATAACATACCGCTGCTGGCGGGACAAAACTCTCTCTCTCTCTCTCTCTCTCTCTCTCTCTTGCCCTCCTCCTAGACAGTGACACAATACTATTATCTCTTTCTCTCTCTCGCCCTCCTCCTAGACAGTGAAACAACACTATTCTGCTCTCTCTCTCTCTCTCGCCCTCCTCCTAGAGTCTAGGAGGAGGAGAGAGAGAGAGAGAGAGAGCGAGAGAGAGAGAGAGAGAGAGAGAGATAGAGAGAGAGAGAGAGAGAGAGAGAGAGAGAGAGAGAGAGAGAGAGAGAGAGAGAGAGAGAGAGAGAGAGAGAGAGAGAGAGAGAGAGAGAGAGAGAGAGAGAGAGAGAGAGAGAGAGGAGAATAGTGTTGTTCCCTCTCTCCTCCCAGGGGACTCCTTGAGGGTCCCAGACCCCACTTTGGGAGCTGCTGGTCCGTTCCGTGTGCCCCCCTCCTCTCTTCCATGGCCACCCTGTTGTGACCATGCTGGTTCTCCTGGGACCAGGCTGTCTAATGAACCTCTGGTTCTGCGTACGGGTGGGAGAAGGAATGGATTCACGTATAGTAAACCTCCGTTCTACCTCCTGTGACTTTGCATCAAGGCACAAACTGACTCGTGCAAAACCTCAACAATAGGTTTTTGTTGTCCAGTTACCTGGGTTTTCAAAGTGTCATTTCCCCTGTGCATTGTGTGCTAATTTCAACCCTCTGACAGTTCATAACCGAAGCAATGTGCCTACTGTAATTCATCAAAGTGCAATGCACGCAAAGTTGTACGAGGAGTTTATATACACACTCAGAGTTTATATACATCTCCAGACTTCTGTCTTTTTATACTTGCTTTTTTAATACCAGACGAGCAGCCAATGGGATGCTTTCAAATGTTCCTTTGATGCAGTCAGAGCTTGGTAAAGCTGCATTCTCCCACTATGCTCCCCTTTTATGGAATACGCTGCAAGTGAAACTTTGTCTAGAGGCACTTCCTACTGTGAATGCTTTTAAAGGTATGCTACGATTAGCCCTTTATGAAACATGTAACTGTTTTACCTGATGCTATTGCTGATGTGATTATGCTTCTTGCCACTGCACAAATGGCCTTCTGTGTTTGTATCCGATTTGTATGTTTTTTTGTTTAATGTACTGTATATTCTATATGCCCTGTTTTTATGTTGAAACTTGTTGTGTGCTGTGTTGGTCAGGACTCCCTGGAAGAAGAGATCTTGTATCTCAATGGGACATTCTGGATACATAAAAAAATATACACACACTCAAATAATTGATATACACACTCAGAGAGTTTATATTATATATTATTATTATATTTATAACTGCTCAAAACCCACCTCTTCAACTTGGCCTTTAACCCCCAATTTCTCACTTTGTATGTTGTGTCTGTCCACTATGTTTGTTACTTTTGTTATTCCCCCCCCTATGTAAAGCGACCTTGGGTCTTTTGAAAGGTACTATATAAAATGAAGCTATTATTATTATTATTCAAGTTCAAGTTCAAGTTCTTTAATAGTTGTCATACAGAAGTACAGAATACTTTCATACAAAATGCTTCTTACTGTTACGCTCCAGAGACTGTGCTAGACAAGATAGTATCAAATAACATAATAACATAATATAGCATGAATTTAGAAGAAGAATGAGGTCACAGTTGTTCGGTATAGACATATGTACAATGTTCTGAGTTACCATATAATATACAATACACAATACTATGCAGTGTACTAATGTACAGTACTATCTAGTGCAAAGCAGAAATGGGATGAGGTACAATTTTAGGTACAATTTACAGTAAGGTGTACGAGTTGTAGTGCAATCCTTCATCCATAAATATAAAGTGTGGGGAGTGGGTGCTACAGTGTGTTTGTTTAAAGTGGGTGTGTGCTATAAAGTGTGTGTAGTGGGTGCTACAGTGTGTTTGTTTAAAGTGAGTGTGTGCGTGTGGATGTGTGTGCTATGTGTGTTTGGTGGTTGTTGTTGTGTAGTGTTCATTCATTGTTCGTTTAGCAGCCTGATGGCCTGGGGATAGAAGCTACTTCTGAGTCTTTCTGTGCTCGCCTTGAGACTCCTGTGTCGCTTGCCTGACGGCAGCAGTTCAAAGAGGCAGTTGTTCGGGTGGCTCGAGTCCTTAATAATTCTCTTAGCCTTCCCTTGCAACGCTTGTTGTAAATGTTCTGGAGGGTGGGGAGCCCCCCTCCAATTGTGCGTTCGGCTGAACGTGTCACTCTTTGTAGTCTGCTTTGGTCTTTTGCAGTGCTATTCCCAAACCAGGAGGTGATGTTGCCGGTCAAGATGCTCTCTATTGTACATGAGTAGAAGTTCTTAAGGATCTTCTGGCTGACTTGGAACTTCCTTAGGCGCCTGAGGAAGTAGAGGCGTTGTCGTGCCTTCTTCACCACACTGTTAATGTGTATGGTCCATTTCAAGTCCTCGGATATGTGGGCTCCGAGGTACTTGAAGCTGTTGACTCTCTCAACCGGTGCCCCGTCGATGCTGAGGGGGCTGTAGTCCTTGACCCCCGACCTCCTGAAGTCCACAATCATCTCCTTTGTTTTGCTGACGTTCAGGGAGAGGCTGTTTTCCTGGCACCATCCGCCAGGACCTTGACCTCTTCCAGGTAGGCCCTCTCGTCGTTGGCAGAGATCAGGCCCACCACCACTGTGTCGTCAGTATTATATTATATACACACAAATGTCATTCAATCAATCAATCTGCACGGTGATTGATTGAATGAAACTTTTATTAACAGATTGCAGAATGGGTACAATACAGTACGGCTCAATACACACAATTGTTAAGGGGAAGCAGACCAGAGAAAGACTTTCGTCTTGTTTACATCAGGGTCCCCCATTTTCAATTCATAATGAATTTCAAGTAAGGGTGCAACTTGCTCCGGCCAATCCATTCTTTGTGGATCTAGCCCTGAGAGAGTGCAATTTGCCGGAGGGGGGGGGGGCTCTTCACTTTTCTACCTCCGGTCTTTTTTATGAACGGATGGGGATATGATTTATTCCCCCCTGCAGGATGTCTAGATTATCCTTCGTTCTATCATTGAATCAAATACATGCATTTATCACCATCGGCACCACCTACACACCAGCTGCTCACTAGTGTGTCTGCTCGCTGGGACAGAGAGAGCCTCACTGCTGACTTCAGCGTGTTGTGTGGATGAGCACAGTTGGAGTGCACTACAGTCTGGCTCTTTATTTCAGTGGCGTCTCCCCTGCAGCTGAAGAAGTGCTCTGTGGCATCAAAGGAGGTGGTGGAGAGATGGGAGCGACCGACAGAGTAAAGTTGTGGATTCTACTGAAGGATATTGATCTCGTCTGCTTCTTCTTCCTAAGCATCCCTGTCACACATCATGCCTTTGTGGGAGAGGCTGCTCTGCGTCCGGCCTCGTGAACAGACCAGAGAGATCGATGCAGCGTGGATCTGGTGAAGAACGAGATTCAAGTCGAAGCTAATTTATCTCTGACACGGCAAGAGTTGTATAAACATCCTCTTTGTCAGAAGGCTCTAAGCAGCGCTGTCCAGCTAGAAATATTAATTACCGGTACTCAGACAAAAGACCTTTATGGAGCACCGCCCTCTCTCCATGGTGCTGAAACATTTGTGTAGATTTATCAATGTGTTTTTTAAGAGAGGTACCATTAACCTTTAAGCCCGACTGGTCCCAAAATGACATCACGTCATAAATCAATCTCTCCAGACTGTATGACATTAAGTAGATTTTTTTTCTCCAAATGTATCCAATAGTACATGTATACAAGAGAACATTTAGCAACAATCCACGTTGTAAACGGATTCAAAATGGCGGAGCTATATCCATTATAAGGATGGAACTGTACATACAGTAGATTTCATTCATGGTTCCTCCTGCACGCCTGGAGATACTAAATCCAAATTGATCTCTGCCATTTGAAAGAGGAGATTTGGCCCGATCCATAGATGTGCGAGTTGGCTATAATAAGGTCATTTATAGGCCGTATTCTATATTCTATAATAATATTTCAAATTGCATGTGTCCGAATGGCAGAATTCAGTACTGTATCTACAAAACCTTCTGTTTAATCATCTTTGTTACGATTCTGGTTCTTGACTACGGTCGGGAACCTCCCACCTTCTCTGTCATCTGTCACTTGTTTACTGTCACTTGTTTTCCCTGTAATTTAGTGCTGTCAATTAGGGGTTGGCTTCTGATTGGCTGTCACGGGGGTGTGTGTGGAATGTTGGTATTTGATGGCTATTTAACATTCCTTTCCTCTGCTTGTCATTCGTCAGGTCTTCACTATAGGCGTTCGGAGATAACGCGGCCGGTTCCAGTTCTGGACCACCACTAAGCTCCATTATCTATTCTCTCGTTCCCTTGCCTTGGCATAGTATCCTAGTATTACTCTTTGTGTTCTTTACTATTAAAGTTGAACCTGTTCAAGAGTATACCTTCTCCGTCTCTGTGATTGCCTACAACAATTGGAACTCACCTACCCTCCATCCTGACAGAAGACCTGACCATCAGAGTTCCATGGACGCAATCATGGAGATGCTCCGGGCACAGAAGAGTGCACAGGAGCGCATGGAGGAACACCAACATCTGGTCAGCGCCGAGTTGGTTCGGCTGGGCGGGATCGTCAGCGCGTCGCAGGAGACGGCGCAGTCGGCGCTCAGCACAGCCCGGCAGGCACAAGTCGAGGTGGCTGGGGTAAGGACGACGGTGGGTGAGACGGCGGCAGGAGAGGCGGCGTTCAACACCACGTTCAACACCGAGGAGAGTCGGGGAGCTCTTGGGCACCAGGATCGGAACCAGGAGCCACGGCTACCCGCACCAGGCCGCTACGCGGGAGCACCGGAGGGATGCAGGGAGTTCATCACCCAGTGCTCACTCGTGTTCCAGCTGCAGCCACGCTCATTCCCCTCTTCCAGAGCACAAGTCGCATATATTATCACCCTCCTCACCGGTCAAGCACTCTCCTGGGCTACGGCCGAATTAGAGAGCGGTTCGCCTCTCTGCGACTGTGTGGACGACTTCACCAGGGAGTTGAGAAGGGTATTCGACACTTCCCGAGTACTCTCGGTCTTCGAGGCCGGTGGGCGGCTTCTCGCTTGCCGGCAGGGCTCCCGCACGGTCTCAGAATACGCCATTGAATTTCGGATCGTGGCTCGGGAGGCGGCTTGGCCGGAAATTCCTTGTGTGGTCCTATTTCTCAAGGGACTCTCCGCACGGATGCGAGACGAGTTCTCCGTGCGTGAGATCCCTGAGCAGCTGGAAACGCTCATCAACACCGCCATACGGATGGACAACCGACATCGGGAGAGAGAGAGGGAGCGTGAAGATACTACCCAGGTACGTGTCCTTTCTCCTCCCGTTGTTGACATCTTCCCGTATTACACGAGTGGGCCACTGGGTGATGAATCCATGCAGCTTGGGGCGCTGTCGCTCTCAGACGACAAGCGGCGGCGCTTCATCGAGGAGCGACGCTGCTTCCGGTGCGGCCGCACCGGTCATCGTTTCGGCAGCTGTCGGGAACAGGCTGGCTCAATTCGGCGCCAGTCGGGAAGGGGAGGTGCTCCGCCGGGCCTCGAGAGGGCGCCAGCAGGTGGGCTCACCCCAGCACTACCATCTGACTCACGTACATTTCTGGAGGTGGCGGTTAACTGTGGGGGTAACGTTAGGGGAACGAAGGCTCTCATTGACTCAGGGGCGGCGGGCAATTTCATTCACTTGGGGTTGGTGAGAGAATGGGGAATCCCGGTAGAAGAGTTGGGGGTTCCCATTCCTGTCTACGCCCTGGACGGTCAGCCCCTGGGCAGTGGGAGCGTCACACAACGTACTGTCCCGATGCACATCCGGGTGGCGGGTGGGGGGTGGGAGTGGGTCAATTATTTGTTATTGTCTCCCCCTATTCTGTTATGGTGTTGGGTCATCCCTGGTTGTCTTTATGTGTACGGAATATTAATTGGAGCACGGGCAAGCTCTCAACGGAGGTCGACGTGAAGTCGGTCGTCGGCGAGAGTTTGTCCACTCCCTTGTCTCCCTTCCCCTCTTCTCTTTTTTCTCCTTCTTCTCTCTCCAGGGTGGTGGGGAGCGTCGCAGATTCTGTTCCACCCTCTAATCCCGATTTGATAGGGGTTCCTGAGATCTAATGGGACCTGGCGGACGTTTTTAGCAAGACGCATGCTAAAGCACTACCGCCTCATAGATCATACGACTGTCCCATTAATCTTCTACCCGGTACCTCCCCGCCTCGCGGGCGAATGTTCTCTCTCTCACGCCCTGAGACCTTGGCCATGAACACCTACATTGAGGAGGCATTGCTTGCGGGGCACATACGTCATTCCACATCCCCGGCCGGCGCTGGTTTCTTCTTTGTTGACAAAAAAGATGGGGATCAGCGCCCGTGCATTGATTATAGGGGATTGAATGACGTTTCCATCAAGAACCGATATCCTTTACCTCTCATGGACACGGCCTTTGAGTGCTTACAGGGGGCACAGGTCTTTTCTAAACTTGATTTACGTAATGCATACAATCTGGTCAGGATTAGAGAAGGAGACGAGTGGAAGACTGCATTTAATACACCCAATGGTCACTATGAGTATTTAGTCATGCCCTTTGGTTTGGCTAATGCTCCGTCAGTCTTCCAAGCCCTGGTTAACGACGTGCTGCGAGACTTGATTGGGGTGTCGGTGTTTGTTTACCTAGATGATATCCTAATTTTTTCTCGCAATATGGTGCAACACCAACTGCATGTTCGGGATGTGCTAGACCGTCTCCTCAAGCATCAACTATTCGTTAAGGCTGAGAAGTGTGTGCTTCACACTGATACCGTTTCCTTCCTGGGCTTTGTGTTGACGAAGGGTGATCTACGCATGGATTCGGCCAAGGTGAGTGCAGTCTTGGACTGGCCACGGCCTTCGTCGTTCAAGGGGTTACAACGTTTTTTGGGCTTTGCAAATTTTTACATGCGCTTTATTCGCAACTTTAGCGCCTTAGCCAATCCATTAACAGCTCTCACTAAGGCCTCTCTCCCTGGCTTTGAATGGTCGCCTAGGGCAGAGTCGGCCTTCTGCGATCTCAAGCGTCGGTTTACATCCGCTCCTGTATTGATCCGCCACGATGCAGAGGTTCCGTTCATTGTGGAGGTGGATGCCTCTGACATCGCTGTGGGGGGGGTGCTCTCTCAGAGGTGCTTAAAGGATGGGAAAGTGCACCCGTGTGCTTTTTTTTCTCGCCGTCTGTCATCAGCCGAGCGCAACTACGACGTGGGTAAATGGGAGTTGTTGGCTATCAAATTGGCACTGGAGGAATGGAGACATTGGTTGGAGGGTGCGGCATATCCTTTCATTGTTTGGACCGATCATAAGAACTTGGCTTACATCCAAGGGGCTAAACGCCTTAACGCTCGCCAGGCCGCCTGTAGCTGTTCCGCAACCGTTGCTATTTCCGGGGTAGGCCTGATTGGCCCCGACAGGCACGTGACTCGCCGCGGCCACGCCCCGCGGCAGCCTCAGGACGCGGCAACGAGGCTGCTGTGGTTCACAGGAGCTTTCCGCCTTCAACGCCGCCCGCAGCATTAGGAAGGAGTTCGCGGCGCCTTTCACATCGCAGTCATCAGTCATAATAATCGCGCCGCAGTCGGCAGTCATGCAATCATTTATCATTTAACATTTGAAAGGCATACATTGTTGTATGAAATAAAATAGTATAGAGACATATGTACAGCGTCGCGCCGCAGTCGGCAGTCATGCAATCATTTATCATTTAACATTTGAAAGGCATACATTGTTGTATGAAATAAAATAGCGGGGAGAATATGCTCACACGAGCGGCATCGCTGAGCTCTGGTGACGGTCTTATTGGGGCTTATGCCGAGAACAGCAGTAACACAACATTGCAACTGTTGTGTTACTGCTTTCTGACCGAATTAGTCATTCATTTGTAGCTATATTAAAGACATATTCATAATCCAACGTATGTGTAAAGAAACAACATATTCCGATTGGAAGGACTCCCAGCTCCTTCCTGCTCGCGTCTCACAGGGCTGAGCTGTGCACGGCTTTTAGTCTCACTCGAGTGAGGAGGAGCAGAACTTCGGAAGACCGCTGGTTCTCCAACATACAGCGGTGTGCTCTTCAGAATGTACCGGGAGAAACGTTTACTGTACCCCGCAGACATAATAAGCATATAAGCAGTGCTTACTAACGTTATTAGTTACGTTATTTCTGACCGAATTAGTCATTCATTTTTCTAGCACAGTCTCTAACAGTGTAACAGTAAGAAGCATTTTGGATAAAAGTATTCTGTACTTCTGTATGACAACAATGTATGCCTTTCAAATGTTAAATGATTAAATGATACACAGCGAAATCTACGCTCTTGCCTCTCATCCTGCTTTCGCCAACGTCAGCGATGTGAAAGGCGAAGCGAACTCCAGCAGTAGCGCGCTTGCCGCTGGGGCTGTCGCGGGGCGTGGCCGCGGCAGGTCACGTGCCTGTCGGGGCCAATCAGGCCTACCCCGGAAATAGCAACGGTTGCGGAACAGCTACAGGCCGCCAGGCCAGGTGGGCGTTATTCTTCACACGATTTCGATTTACCATCTCCTATAGACCCGGGTCCAAGAACATCAAACCCGACGCGTTATCGCGCCAGTTTGATCTTCCTGGTCGGGAGGACCAGCCCCATCCCATTATTCCACCGGCCTTGATTTTGGCACCCATGTCTTGGGGCATAGATAAGGTGGTAAGGTCGGCGCTGACGCGGGAGCCCGATCCTGGCGGGGGCCCTCCGGGGCGGTCGTATGTGCCCAAGGCGGCACGCTCACGTTTGCTGCAGTGGGCACATGCCTCATCCCTCACCAGCCACCCTGGGGCCACCAGGACCCTGGAATTTATCC
>NC_140165.1:263627936-263675436 GCF_963971535.1 Notolepis coatsorum
AAAAACCTATGGCACATTCACATGAAAACATCGCAGAATGCCAACTCCTCATCCACCACTGAGCAAATAACCTCCTTGTAACACCACTGTTCCACAAAAGTATCTACATTTTTCATCTCTTTATAGAATCTAAAATCTATCCAGACCCTTGCTCTTACCATTGCTAAAAACACACTGGTCAACTCCTGAACCACTTCACTTTCGATTTTGTTTTTCCTTGTAAGATAAATTGCCATTTTTGCTTCACCCAACAGGAAATGTAACAGTTTCCACTTAAAAGCATTGCTTCTCCTGTACCCAGCTCCAAATGTAAAAACAGCCTTGGACCACTCCTCATTAACACTTTAAGGACCGGCCACGAGTTAACTCGTGTTACGATGCCATGCATTGTGGACCAGAGCCACGAGTTAACTCGTGGCGAGTTGTTATTGTTTTATTCCATATTAATAGCGCTATTAACGTCCGCGATCGACTTGGAGGACCTACCCACATATTTGATTTTTTCGAAACATGCGATACCGGCCAGATCCGCTTAGGGGCGCCATCGCTCCACTGCAGTATCATTGAGGGCAATTGTAAAAAAAAAAATCTTTTACTGTCTGGGGCGTTTCATATGAGCCTCGGTTCCAAACGAACACCCTCCATCTTTGATCCTGTTACCGAACGCAGATTTCAGCCTGGAATAATGGGATTTATGATTAGCCAATGGACATATCGATCTACCAGTATACGATAACTACTGACGAAATACTGCCGGCGATCACATGGCCTGACGGTAGGATACTATTCCCCCAAATTACAGCTGGATTGGACATTGTTTTAAAACCTAACGTGATCGATCAGTGAAAATGGCTGATTGAACGCACACTGTATTGCTAATCAATAATAGTAATCAGCGTCGCCCGCTGCCCCCATTTCATCCATAGATGCTCTGTAATAGTCCGGATGCTACGCAGTTTGTTTTATTTCATTCGTATATATACAGCAGAAATGGCGTTTGATATAACGTGATTAGCCTTTAGCCTCATATTTAGCTCCCTAGAAAAAAGACTAGGCGAAAACTGCGATAAACCTTATATTCACGGCGCTATAAAATGACAACCAACCGATGGATTTTTATTTTCTTTAAGCCATTATGAAGGCACGGTTTATGCACTCAAGTGACAATGAGAATGGACAGATAGCAATACTATAAAGTATATATATATATCTGTTAGAAAGTACATCGGTTTGTTGACAAAGCCTGGTCCTCCAGCCATATATTAGATGGCAAACGCTGGTCGCCAATGTGTTAAGAGACAAAAACAAGATTCTTAATGTATCAAATAAGAGCTCAAGCCTACCACACTCTAAAAAACAATGGAAAATATGTGCCACCCTACCACAGAAAGGACACATATTTGATACATTAGGATTCACAACAGAAATAAAAGCGTTTACAGCAACAGCTCCATGGAGAATCCTCCACTGTAAATCCCCAGTTCTTTTTTTTGATGGGAGTTTATACAAAGCTCTCCATCCTGGACTTAAAACACAGTTCACATCAAATTTATTTCTCCATTAGAGTCCTCTTTTCCATTTAGCTTGCCCGCGTTGAGAGCTTTGACATAACATTTGTAAAGAAAACTTTGCCACCAGTATTAATCCAGTATAAATCCAGTCCTTTCAAACATGTTTCGTCCAAAAGGCGCCCAGAACAGCCATTAACATCTGTATAAAGTTCCACCTCTAGAAAAGGGTCCTCTTCATCCGGGATTTCCTCCCCCACACAGTACATCCTCAAAAGTTTAATATCTTCCAAAGACAGTCTTTCAGCCCACCGTTTTAAAATATAATCCATTTGTCGAACTGAATTCAGACCCAGCAGTTTAGCCACAGCATGTCCATCCTCTAACCTTGGCCCAGCTACATCCACAATTTTCCCCAGCGTGAGTATTCCATTTTTGCTCAGTATGTGTCTCAGGCCTGGTGTTGAAACGTCCGTAATGTCCATTCTTGCCCCACCGACAAGAGGTTCCTCCAACAACCAATACATTGAAAGAGCAGGCTCAGACATTTTCCTTTTAAATAAATTCCATGCATTAAAAACCCCTTTGTAGAATGGAGACAATTCTGACAAATTTAACAAATTACCATCCATTAAAAACAAACCAGCATCAAAACCGAACCCATTTACCCTCCTTAAAATGACACTTGCAACATTTCTCCACACAAGAATGTTGCCTGCATATGTGAGGTACTTTTGTACAAACTGAAGACGGAAGGTTGCCATTCTACTCTCTATGTGTATTAACCCTTGCCCCCCTCATCCTTAGGCAAAAAAAGAACAGCTTGAGGTACCCAGTGTAACCTGTCCCAAAAAAATCCACTAAGATGGCTTGCAAGCTTTTTATCAATCCACTAGGTGGCTCCATACAAGCTAAACAATGCCATAATGCAGAAGCTACCAGGTTGTTTATTATCAAAACTCTTCCTCTAAAGGACATCTTTGGTAACAACCACTCCCATTTATCTAATCTTCCTTTAATTTTTTCCATCAGCCCTTCCCAATAATTTTTTACCGTTGTCTCATCACCTAAAAAAATTCCCAGATACTTGATACCTCCTTTTTTCCATGTTAAGCCTCCTGATAAGACTGGTAAACCACCATACCACCTCCCCACTGCTAATGCTTAACTTTTTTACCAATTTACCCTTGCCATTGTTAAAAAACTAAAATCACTAACACATTCCCCTAGAACATGAACATCTTTTTGGTTTGTGACCAGGATTAAAACCTCATCAGCATATGCATATAATATCTGTGCATTTTTAAAACCTGGTAAAAACAGACCGCAGATTTCAGCCTGTATCTTATGCAGTAGTGGTTCAATGGAAATAGCGTACAACATTCCTGACAATGGACACCCTTTACCGACCCCACGTTCTACACTGAACGGAGCACTCAAACCACCATTGATCTTCAATACACTCTTAATGTCTCGGCACAAAACTTTGATCATCGCTATAAGACCCGGGCTGAGACAAACCGCTCCAAAATCTTCCAAAGATAGAGGTGCTCTATCTAATGCTTTTTCTTGGTCCAGTGAAATAAGACCAACATCTAAGCCTAATGAACTAGAGACATCCAAAACATCCCTAATTAGAGTCACATTGTCTATAATAGACCTGCCAGGCACACAGTATGTTTGATCTTTATGTACGATTTCCCCCATCACCTCCCTGAGTCTGTTAGCCAGGGCTTTCGACAGGAGCTTGTAATCCGAACAGAGAATCGCAACAGGCCTCCAGTTCTTAATGTAGATCTCCTTTGTTGGGTAACAAAGTTATCACAGCTCTCCTGCAGCTCAAAGGCAAGGACATGTCCTCAAAACTCTCATTGAGCACCTCCAGCAGATCTTCACCCATCTCCTCCCAGAAAGCTTTATAAAACTCAATGGTCAGTCCGTCAATGCCAGGGGCTTCCCCCCCTCCATTCCCTGCAGTGCAGTGTACAGTTCATTTAGACCCAGAGGTTCCCCGAGACTGGTATTATCTTCATCAGAGATCTTCGGAAGACCCTGGCAAAATAATCAAACAGCGGTTCATTCTCTTTATATTCACTTTTATACAACTGTGAATAAAACCTCACTGCTTCCTGCCGAATCTCTCCATCCTCTATTAACTCTCGTCCTTCAGCCGTACGCAGAGTGTGTAGAAATCGGCTATGTCCATTTTTCTTTTCCATACAAAAAAAAAACTGGAAGGCGCATCCATCAAATTAGCACTTTGGAACCTCGACCGAACCAATGCTCCCTGTGCTTTTATGCCTAGCAGATCTTTAAGCATACTTTTTTTGGATTTGAGGACTTCAAAATGTCCTCGATTCCGTGTGGACTCAAACACATTCTGAAGGCCCTTAATCTCAGCCTCTAGATCTCTCATTGACCTTGTAATGTCCCGTGTGACATTAAGAGTGTATTGCTGACACAACTGTTTTATCTGAACTTTCCCACAGTCCCACCACTGCCTCAGGGACATAAAATCCAGGTTTTCACCCGTAAACCTCTTCCAAAAAAAACTAAAAGTCTCCTTAAAATTAACATTACACAGTAATGTGGAGTTAAAGTGCCAATATGCACTCTTTGGTTTTACCCTTGAAATAAAAACATCACTTAAAACCAACGAATGATCAGTAAAACCTACAGGTAGGGCCGCCTCAGGGGGTGTGCGAGCAGTGCGGTCGCACAGGGCCTCGCGGGAAGGGGGGCCTCGCAAAATAAAAAATAAAAAAAAATATTTTTTATTTTTATTTTTATTTTTTGTATTTTTTTTTGTGAGGCCCCCCTTCCCGCGAGGCCCTTTTTCATCACATACCTAAAATCTAGTTTTGCTTATATGCTTATATATTTCACATTAGACACGTTTGTAGAATGTGTCTGACTTGTTCCTGGGTCTGCAGACATACTCACTATTGGAGCTCAGCCTCTGGGGTTCTGCAGCAGACATACTATTGGTTTCAACGAAGGGAGTGGTTTTACTTACATCATGTGTAGTACGCCGGCGTGAGTCAGCTGCGTTCACTATTTCGCGCGTGCAGCTTTTGACTATTATGCTTAGTTATGCCAGCCAAGACGAAGAAAGAGGTCGGTCATTATCAGTCGGTCGGTCACCAAGGAACGTTGACGAAAGGCCTCTCGCTAGCGGGACAAATGGCCGGAGCCTTGTCATGGTTTAGCCATGATGATGTCGGCTAGTAGCTAGCTTAGCTAAAGGCTAACTAGCGTTAGCTAACCTAGAGACAGCGCATACAGCCAAGATGAAGAGGATGGTCGTCAACTCCACGCGGTTGTCTCCATCCTCTTGGACGTTTGGTGAGTTTTTAACCTATTCTATTAACTCTATTCTATTCCCGCCGTGGACATCTCTCTCTCTCTCTCTCTGGAGCTAAACTGGCCGACTAGCTGTTGTAGTACTACTAGTAGCTAACGGTGTGTGGCCTGTCAGCACCTGTATGTAGCCGCATAGCTTGCTTCTGCGTTAGCTAATGGTTAGCGATAGCCTGGTTGAGCTAACTGTTAGTCAGTTAGCTGTTTAGCTACGACGTTAGCTGCCGGCTGCGCTCGGCTGGGAACGTTCGTTTGATGCTATCAGTTAGCCTTGAGTTAGCTGTTAGCTTGTGCTACGACCATTGACATTAGCCGTGAGAATAGCAGGGGGTTATTTTTGTCCCGCCAGCGAGAGGCCTTTCGTCAACGTGGAGACCTGTGTTGCGGCCTTTCGCCCTGCGTTCCTTGGTGCAGGTAAGATTAATGAAAATCATGACATTACCCCACTCTTCCTTCCTTCCCCTCCCGAATGTTTTGTTAATAACGATGTTTTTTTCCAGGCAAAACATATGTTACTTCACAACATTTGGAGATACGACATGTGCTGTGTGTGAATTCATTGTCTTGGTCGTTTGTGTAGCTTGGGTAGCGTTGGGCCGTTGGCCAAAGCTGTGTGTGGCCTGGTGTCAGTAGCCTACCTGGCTAGCCTTTAGCTGTCGGCCATTGGCTCCTTGCTGCTTTGTTTTATCTGGTATAGACCCTCTTCTCTTTGGATTTAAGTGTTGATCTTTGTCCTTTTGGATCTATGTATATTCATGTTGCCTTTGTGAAGTTATCTTTTCCTTCTGTTTTGTTCTTTCATTAAAAGTTGAATATCCTTTAGGGGGTCATCTTTGCTTATCTCTCTCATACATGCTCTCTCTAACACACATGCTCTCTCTCTCTCTCTCTCTTTCTAACACACACAGTCTGCCTATGGCGGCCTTTCTCTATGGCTAGGCTGTGCTCGCTGAGTCTGTACCTAGTCAAGGATCTTCAGTCACAGTGCTCAGGTATTCTGCCACTGTGTACTCTCTGTTTAGGGCCAAATAGCATTTCAATTTCTTTCCAATGTGTCTCTCTCTCTGTACACTGTATATCAGGGCTATTCAACTAAATTGTTCAGGGGGCCACATTGTCAGAAACCCAAGGGGCCAGGGGCCGGACTGCCACGGCGCCTCCCCGTGCTATGCATATATGTACACTTGACACAACACGCAACCACATTTTCACAACTTTTATTTAAAGGGGAACTATTTTACTATTTCTTTCACTATTTGGGCACTTTCACACAATTCCTGTGGGTTTATGGAACACCTCTGTAATTTTTTTTTTTTTAATTCATTGTTTTGTAATTCTAATCAAGTACTCAAAAACAGCATTTTTCTACCTCAAGATCTTAAGCCGTTTTGAGCCTGGGCTCCAACCACAGTGGGAACTGTGTGGAAACTCAGCTGATTATCATGCAGCGGTGTCTCTCTGACATCACAAATCAGCACATTTTCAGATGACTTAGTTCAGTGAGGGTGAATATTGTGAGAGGAGAATTGGAAGAATGCGCCAATATGAGAATTAGAGACATAGATCATATTAATATAAGTCCACATAGCTAGGAAACAATGCTAAACACTGAAAAAGGCCATTTATAAGATAGTTCCCCTTTAACTACATTGCAAAAGTAGTATACTTTTGAAAAAAAGTGCTTCATTTATGTGCCACATCTGCAACATCTCCTGCAAAAAGTGCTTCATTTATGACTGTGCAACAACTGCAACATCTCCTCTTCAACATTTCAATATAAAAATAAAATAAAAAACAATCAAGTGCATGATGTGCATCTGAACATTCTAACATCAACACTTGAACAAAAAAACACATTTATAGTGCAGCTGAGCTTATGAAAAAGTGCTTCATGTCTGTGCAACAACAGCAAATCACAGCATCTTATTAGCACTTATTGTCGACTCTTAACTCTCAAACATCAGGGGGGTGGGGGGCAGACAGGCCTAGCCTACATACACACATCTAATGAGAGCGATTGCACTTCTTTGACTGGGCAATGGCAGAGAAAGAGGGTTCATAGGAAGTGAGGGCTACCCGCAAACAGTGATGCAAATGCTCATTTGTCAAGGAGGCATGGTTGCTTGTTTTAATGGCATTCATGTGAGAGAAACTGGATTCACAGGTGTAGGTTGAGCCAAACATTGTTAGCACAGATATTGCCAGCGTTTTTATTTTGGGGAATGTCTTGACATGAATACACTTTATCCAAAATATTGTGGTGGATTCATTCTCAAGTGCCTGCTTCAGAGCAGATGATGCTTGCATGTCAATTATTTCAAGTTGCAGGAGACCTTCATCAATGTGAAGTGATGCAAGGAACTCTTGTCCTTTTGTGGAAATAGCAGCTACATTGGCAAATGGGTTGCTCACAAAATGCATCAATTCTCTGGACATGTCAAATTCATCAAATCGACTTGCAAAGTTTTCCCTCAATTTATCAATGAAATCTGTCATTAATTGAGTGACTTTTGGCTCAATTGTGCGTGTTAACGTTGACATGAAAAGAAAAAAGTAAAAAAAAAAAAAAAAAAAAAATGTATTATCATGTAATCTTTGGCGGGCCGGTCAGAATCATCCCGCGGGCCGGATCTGGCCCGCGGGCCGCCAGTTGAATAGCCCTGCTGTATATTGACTGTAGAACGGTCGCTCTCTCTCGCTCTCTCTCTTGCTATATGTTGACTGTATCATGCCCAGCCTCGGGCAGCGCTATTATTTACGAATATGTTGACTGTATAAAAAAAAAAAAAAAAAAAAAAAATTATATTATTTTAACAAATATTTTTTATTTTTTTTACCTTTTGGGGGGGGGGGGGGGGGGGGCCTCGCGTTTAAATCTCGCACAGGGCCTCGCATTTCTCCCAGGCGGCCCTGCCTACAGGCATAATTTTACACATCTTAACAACTCCACAATGATGTTTAAAACAATAAAACCTATCCAACCTAGCTAGAGAAATTACATTTTCTCTAACATGAGTCCAAGTATATTGTCTTTTGTTGTCATGTAGCCTTCTCCAAATGTCTAAAAGATCATGCGTTTCTATGAGTTGATTTAAAATCCTCTGTGATTCTCTGTGAGGTTCAGTGTGATTCCTGTCTAAAGAATTATTCTGAGTGCAATTAAAATCACCTCCCAGAAAAAAAAATCATCAGAATTATAACTCATCAGAGTGTCATTGAGCTCATTAAAAAAAATTGCTCTATCTGAACCAACCACAGGCACATAAATATTAATAAAAACCATAGTATGTCTTTCAAACTAGGCTTTTACCACCATTAGCCTCCCCTCCACTTTTGACTGTATCTCATAAGATATTGGTACAAAACGTTTTGAAAACAAAATGCCAATCCCCCCCACTCACTGAGGTCAGGGAGTTTAAAACCACCTCACCCTTCCATTCTGTCTTCCAGTCTGTTTCATTTAACATATCACTATGCGTTTCTTGCACCAACATAACATCAATGCTTTTCACTTTGATCATTTCATATAGAAGAGCTATTTTCTTTATGTCCCTTGCCTCATTCAAATTTAAAGTGGCCACTCTAAAACTACTGCTCATTAGAAATAAATAGTAAACCACCCATGTGAACAATGTAACCAAAACAACAAAACTATACTGATTCCTCCCCATCATCTTCTTTGTTGAGGTCCAGCCTAACCTTCTGTACCAATTTCCTCAGCCTGTAGACTTCTTGGTCAGAAAAACGACCATCTCCTTTACACTTCATATTATTCCTGGCTGACACAATGAACAGCTCCCTATCTGGAAATATTTTTACACCCTTCCTGTTTTTTGTTGTCTGTAAAAACATTTTCATTTCAGCCAGTCCATAGGAAAGTTTAGCTTTTGCATCTGAAGATGCATCACTCCCCCAATCATCAGACTCATCTCCAGAGCTTCCATCCGAGTCCGACCCTGTACCCTCCTGTGTACTCTGTGTACTACTGATTACTTTGTTCACATCCGCTTTCTTAGCTTGAGAGCTTGTCAACCTGTCTACTTCTGACTTGCTTTTCTGCCGAACGACCTTCAGCTTGTTCTCCTCCTCCTCCATGTCAACATCCACTACCACTCCTTCCTCCACTCTGACCTCCCCACCTGTGTCCTTTGACTCTGTTTCATCTACAGGTCTATTTTCCTCCTGGTTACTTATAGTGTCCTTGCTGACACAAGCCCCTCCACCCTGTCCTTGCAGATCAACTCCATCTTCACCATCCACCCCATTTTCACCTCCATTCTCTTTATTCTCTTCCACCACGACCTCCCCCCGCCCTCATTTTCATCCCCACCATATTTTCCCTGTACTGCTTCACCTGCCTTGCCCGTGCCTTCCTCATTTTTATCACTCCTATCTGTTCCACTAACCGTTTCAGAAGCCTCACCACCCCTCTTCCCCTGTTCTCCACCACCCTCAACAACTTGATTAAATCCCCATGCTGTTTTTCCTTTCTTTGTTGTGTTCTTCCCAGCATTTTCCCCAGTACTAGGCCCCTCTCCTGGGCAAGCCTTTCTCAGATGCCCATCTTTACCACAACCAAAACATTTCATATTCTGTGTTGTTGCAAATATGACATAATCAATCGTCTACTACCACTTTAAAATTCAAATCTAGCTCCTCCTTGCGTTTGTTCATTATTATGAACATCTGCCTTCTATGAGAAACAACATGTTGCAATACCTCCTTTGCAACAGCAAGACTACAGTATTCAACTGAGCATGAAACGACGGCAAGACTAAGCCATGTTTCCTGGTCAGCTTGGCGAAATCCATGTCACTGGCAGCAGACAGCTGACCAAGCGAACACTGACTCCGCACAACGCTACCAATCCACCAACTGCACACAACCAGTCAAATAAAGTACAGTCTAATTCACAATTTGAAACACAATATATAAATTGAAAAGAGAGAGAGAGACACCCCATTGAGACCCTGCATGCAGAGTTCTGTAAGATTCTCCTACATGTCCAGAGGAAAA
Source organism: Notolepis coatsorum (assembly GCF_963971535.1). Taxonomy (NCBI): domain Eukaryota; kingdom Metazoa; phylum Chordata; class Actinopteri; order Aulopiformes; family Paralepididae; genus Notolepis; species Notolepis coatsorum. Next base: position 263,637,821 of record NC_140165.1, read on the forward strand.
CTACAAACAATGCATGCAGGGCAGAATTAGGCCGTTGCCCACTAATACTAAAAATACAAAAAAGAGCAATTAGCTTTTGGACACACCTAAAACAAAGTGACCCCCTCTCGTACCATTATCAAGCCCTGCAGTGCCAAGAGCTGAGGAGCAGCAGGAACCCCCTTACCCAGCTGGTCCTGAGGCTGAGTCCACAAACCTGCTCTCTTAACACATCTCAGGAACAGAACACATCACCAATCAGAATAAATCAAATTACTACACAGCTAAAACAAAACGACATCACCTATTGGAAAACACAAAGCACAGAGCAAAATGCAGTGATATCTGGCTCTAAATCGACAGTAGCAGATTATTTGAGCATAGTGACTGATCAACAACTAAAAAGAACCTTGACAAAATACAGACTGAGTGAGCACAGCCTCGCTGTTGAAAAGGGAAGGCACAGGAAAACCTGGCTTCCTGCAGAGCAAAGGCTGTGCTGTCATTGCATCCTCAGTGAGCCTGAAACTGAGTTGCACTTCCTCACCAAATGTGAAAAATATAAATATATTAGAGAAACGCATTTAAAAAAATTTGAACTAATAACAAAATGTTTTCTTGCACTACCAGATACAGGAAAACTACCAGTCCTACTAGGGGAGGACTCAACAAGCTGTGAGCTAGCAGCAGCCTATGTTGCTGCCTGCCATAGACTGAGGGACAGTGAGTGACATGTTTATGCCGTAATATTTTATGTTCTATTTTATGATGAAAATGTTTGTATGTACTATGACATAAATATCTGTTTTGTAATGCTTATGTTATTAATAATTTGCTTTGGCAACATGTACAAGTTGTGTCATGCCAATAAAGCCATTTGAATTTAATTGAATTTAATTGAATTGAGAGGTGGTCAGTAGAATATTGATGTAAAAAGAACAGTGAATTACTGGAATTAGAATTTTGGCAGTGAAGAAAATTAACAATATAAGTATCAGTATATATCAATATATGTATCAGTATATATCAATATATGTATCAGTATATGACAATATTTCTATATCAATATACTATATGTATCAGTATATATCAATATACTGTATTTATCAGTATATCAATATATTTATCAGTATATATCAATATATGTATCAGTATATATCAATATATTGATCAGTATATATCAATATATTTATCAGTATATATCAATATATGTATCAGTATATATCAATATATGTATCAGTATATATCAATATATTTATAAGTATATATCAATATATGAATCAGTATGTATCAATATATTTATCAGTATATATGAATACGGTATATGAATCAGTATGTATCAATATATGTATCAGTATATATGAATATATTAGTTACTAGTGCTGCACAAAATGGATTACCATCCAAACGTTATTGAAGACTCCTGTGACCAGTAAACAAGTATTATGTACGTCTAACTTTTCCTAAATTTTTTATGACAGCAACATTTGCTATGCAATATGCGCAGATGTGCTACGCTAAATGCGTAAATGTGCGAGCGTTTCACTCGCATTTGCGACTAAACAGCGAACCGGAAAATGTATTTAGGAGCACATGTGACAGTTCGATGACCTAAACTATTAGCTGCTAATGCCAACCAAGCTGGTCCCAAACAGTTACAACTAATCCTGGAGCCGCTCAGTGGAGTGGTTTCTTTCTCCGATGTGAGGGAGGGGAGGGGCCGAGTCTCTCTCTCTCTCTCTCTCTCTCTCTCTCTCTCTCTCTCTCTCTCTCTCTCTCTCTCTCTCTCTCTCTCTCTCTCTCTCTCTCTCTCTCTCTCTCTCTCTCTCTCTCTCTCTCTGGAGTGTGGAGTGGAGAGATGACACATAATAACATGGACATTTAGCTATAGTATAGCTCAGCAGCTGTAACAGAATAAATGTTTCAACAGCGTCAAAATATACATTTGAATTATAATTAATTAAAGAAATGTATAAAGAATGTATTATATATAATACTTACCATTTATTTTCCTGATATTTGGTGGTATCGTTTTAGAATCGGTATCGTGATAGTGGGGCGTCGTTCTGGTATGGCAAGGTATATATATATATTTTTTTTTAATTACAATTTTTTATGTTGATTTAGAATTCAAATGTCAACATTATGAACGAAGCTTCGAACTATTCAGTACAGCCCTAGCATGTTTTGATATTGTCAATTATCTCACTTTTACTAGGTGACTTTTACTGTGACTAACTGAAATATGCCAAAAAAAAGGAAAATGGACATACAGATGTATTTGAATCAAAGGGCAGCAGAGACAAGTGATACAGGGACACAGGTAGGGTCTTACAATGGCTTAGTGATTATAACAGTGCAGTTCAGCATTCAGTAACCCATACTTTTTGTGAATGTGTTTTTGATACTACATTCTACTACATATACTACACACACACCTCAAAACTGTACCTAAGGAAAATTGGCTCAATTGCAAGAAAAGTAATAGTTATGATATTACATTCTGCATAATTCATATGCAAAATATTGTGGTTCCCTGCTTTAGTCTGTTGACACATTTCTATACTGAAAATGCTGTGTCATACCTAAATGTCATATAACTGAATTTTATAGAAACAACTCACCAAAAGTGACTATTGCACAACTGATTTGACAAAAAAAATACACCAAGGGGGGGAGCCCCCGTTCACCCCCCCCCCCTCCCTCCTCGCCATACCTTGCCTTTCATTGAAACGACGCCACTGCGTGATACTTAGGCTAATATCGGTATCGAAGTAAAAATTGTGGTATCATGACGACACTATTAGTTACCCTGCCAAGCTAATTTCAAGAGGGTTACACACACTAAGAAAAAAAACACCCATAGATTCAACAAATATAAACATACCAGTATAAAGGAAAATAACATAAAACCACAAAGAAAATATAAACATATATATAAACAAAATAAATCTCTAAGATAAACTGAAGACTCCATAGATAAAAAAGAAACTGTTTTGGGGGGAAATGGAATCAACTAAATAAGAATGTTCATAAGACCATCCTGATAGGAAGTGGTGAGATCTGGGTAGAATACTTTAAAAGGAAAGCTGTAGTGGAGGAGTTGAAAACACTTGAATCTGTAGTAAAAGAAAACATAAACCAGTTTATAAAACCATACACTTACTATGAACGAGTTGACAGCCTGTGGCCTGAAAACATTTGGAACAAGATGTAAAAAGATTGCAAAACTTAAATACAAAAGGCCATACTCCATTTAATGTCATGCCTGGTATTTCAGATGGCCCCAATACACAAAAGGGCGACAAATATGAACCCAATCATTACAGGGGAGCACAAATATAGATACAATGTTTTGTTCTTTATCTGTTACACCGCTGAAAGAGACTGACAGAGAGAGAGAGAGAGAGAGAGAGAGAGAGAGATAGAGAGAGAGAGAGAGAGAGAGAGAGAGAGAGAGAGAGAGAGAGAGAGAGAGAGAGAGAGAGAGAGAGAGAGAGAGAGAGAGAGAGGCAGATAGACTGAGAGACTGAGAGACAGGGATAGAGGGAAAAGGGAGAGAGACCGCTAGCGTTAGCTGTTAGCAATGACAGCAGCCAGCTAGCTCGCTTGTTGGATTATCTCATGTTCACTATTAATTTAAGTAAAAACATCATAAGCAAAAAAAAATTTCATTGGGTCCCCTATTGTAAAAATGGGATTTTCCAGTGTTTTACATTGTTTTCAAGCAATGTGGGGTTGTACCAAAAACCCATTCTGGCATGAGCCGCCTGCCGCAGAGACCTGGGCCCTTATTTATCAATAATGCGTAGAAAGTGTTCTATTTTTGTTCCTACGCACGGAATTTAGATTGTCTCTATGCACAGAAAAATCGGGATTTATCAACCGTGCGTGCACAGGTCATACGCACACTCTGTATTGATAAATACCATTGTTCTTACCATCTATGCTCGTAATCTTATTTGGAAACATGACACACAGAATAATAGTATTTAGCGTTTTATTTTAAACAATATTTAATCGTATGATTATATTGTAGATATTTTTAGAAAATAAATAAATCCAATGAAGTTGTCAATTTCACAGACAACTCCGCTGAGGAGGAGGGAGCGTGTAAAAAAAAAAACGATTGTAAACACAGGCATCGCACTTTAGAGTGCATCACATGGTGGAATCGCTGTGCCGTCTCTTTACAGGGAACATATGTGATTATGCTCTGCCTCACAGCATCTCTTTACAGGGAACATATTGTGATTATGCTCTGCCTCACAGCATCTCTTTACAGGGAACATATTGTGATTATGCTCTGCCTCACAGCATCTCTTTACAGGGAACATATTGTGATTATGCTCTGCCTCACAGCATCTCTTTACAGCAGGGGTGGGCAATTATTTTTCCCAGGGGGCCAAATGAGCAACTGAAAATATGTTGGAGGGCCAGGCCAAAATTCTGAACTCAATTATGCATAATATACATTTTATTTCTATATAAAAAGCAGTAAATGGCATTGTTTTGACCGCTGGTATGAGAGAATAAGAGTGTATGTTATTATTTGGCAATTAAAAGGTGAGGTTAGCTTTCAAAAATATCATTTATTCAAATAGAATTTCCAAAATGATAAACAAAATGTGAAACATTTAACTCATTTTCAGTCACATTAATTACAAAGGGCATTTTGAGTTTCTTAGGATTTTCTTAGCTTTCTAAAGACATCACATCATCTTTGTAGCCAAAATAAACAAGACATGTGACTGAACTGTGTAAAGAAAAGTGTCCCAGTTTTGTAGCCTTTTTGACTTTACATGCCTATATTAAACATTTAATGTTTTCAGAACTGTGCAAAAAAAAAAATAATCATGTGTCCCATTTCACTTGTTATATTTCCACATTTTAGTGTTCTTCAGTTCTTTTTTTTCATTCAGTGTGAGAAATCCAGTCAGGTTGAATGTCTGAGGTGGAGATGCGAATCACAGCTGACAGATGTTCATCAGTGAGAGAGGATCTGTAGCTGGATTTGGTAAACGTCATGACTGAGAATGTCTGTTCACATATGTAGGTGGATCCAAAGAGAACCAACATCTTCTGAGCATGTCTCCTCATGTTTGGAAAGTTCTCCTCCTTGAGAGCAGAGTAGAACTCCAGCAGTGATGCTGACTTAAAGTGCTCTTTCAGTAGTGAATCAGACTGCAGGTCAATGAGTTCAAGCTGAACAACTATCAACACTGCAGGTAAAGGGAGAGGAAACCAGCTGCATTTCATCCTCAACCTTTTTGAAATCCTGAAAACGCCTTGAAAATTCATCATGCAGTGCTCCCAACATGGATAAGTACCTGTGCCGGTGATCAGCTGATGGTTTGACTTCTTTCAGGGTTTTCATGTGTTCGAGATTGTTGCTGCCTAGTTGCCTTGAAATTAATTGCAACTTTGTCATGAAGGCTTTCACATGGATATGCATTTCATGAGCAAAAATGCCCTTGCCCTGCAGTTGTGTGTTCAGTAGGGATGGGTACCGCTCACATTTGAACCGATACCTTTTTTTTTTTTTTTTTTTTTATCATGTAATCTTTTGCGGGCCTGTCAGAATCATCCCGCGGGCCGTACAATGTCCAGGTCTGCTTTACAGAGAACATATTGTGATTATGCTCTGCCTCACAGCAACAAGGTCTGGGGTTGGAACCCCAGGCAGGGGGTCTTGCTGTGTGGAGTTTGCATGTCCCCTCTGTGTTTGCGTGGAGTTCCTCCAGGTACACTGGTTTCCTCTCACACATATATAATAATATAAAAAAAAAAAAAAAAAAAAAAAAAAAAAAAAAAAAAATAATAATAATAATAATAATAATAATAATAATAATAATAATAATAATAATAATAATAATAATAATAATAATAATAATAATAATAATAATAATAATAATAATAATAATAATAATGCATGCTACTGTAGGTACATACTCCTGCGTTGCCCTGGACCGAGGCACTGGCATTAGAACTAGAGTCGGTCCTCTCGTGCTGGCTGATGCTCACTGCTCCTAAATAGTTGGGTTCTAGGACAGGTTCTGGGTGTGTACAAATTTACTTTACAATAAAGCTGTTCTACTTTGATTAAGACTGGGTAGACTTGATTAAGACTGGGTAGGAAATAATTAATAAAAAATGTGGTGTGAGTTAGTGCTCTCAGCAAATTATCACCACTGTCCAACGGGTTCATCCTGCCTGTTCAAAGTCCACTTCCATGTCCACCACAAATCTCTTCGCTTCTGCGGGGGGAAGCAAAGACCATTTGCCACCCGTTGTGTTGGAGATGGAGTTTGGAACCCTCGCCGCTGCTCCATCACTTCGGCTGTGTAGTCTGGATAGATGAAAACTCGCCGTCCGTTGTATTCCAGGGTCCGTTGTCGACCAAGTCGTATTATCATCTCTTTCTCCTGGTAGGTGGTGGACTCTGGCAATGAGTGTGCGAGGTCTGGCCCCCTCCGTTGGCTTTGGCTGTTGGGTGCGGTGTGCACGGTCAATCACATCTCATCCATGGAATCCATTCAGTAGTAGATAGTGAAAGTATTTTGGGAAGAATGAATAGATGCAAACTTCACTTCAAATTGGTCAAACCGATCGTTAAGGGTTTGCAGGATTGCGTCTGACATATTTTTCCACATATGGCGCTTTTCCACTGCATGGTACCTACTCTACTCTACTCTACTCTACTCGGTATTTTCGGTTTTCCATTACCAAAGTACCTGGTACCAGGTACTTTTTGGGTACTTTTTGGGTACTTTTTTAGTCCCTGCTCTGTCGTGGTTCCAAGCGGGTAGAACTGGTACTAGAAAAGTCACGTGAAACACTGCAGACCACTGATTGGTCAGAAGAGAGACGCGTCACTTGTTGGAGAGTCTGAACCTGGGCCCTGTTTCTTGTACCTGGGCCCCGTTCCATGTACCTGGATAACTGAGTTAGCCGGATAACTTTAGCTGGATAACTGGGTTAGCCGGACTTTCCGGTTTCATGTACGTGGATTTTCCAGATCACCATGCCAACAGATCCAAAAGTTTGAGCCTGCTCGAAAGCAGAGTTCAAGTTCAAGTTAGCCCGATCACGCAGAGCCACGCCCCCGCAAAGAAGTGACAGCTCGTTTCCTGAAACTATTCCCACAGTCTACGATCTGCATTATACCATTCTGAATTACGTTTTTGTGCTCCATTCTTCCAGAGGGGGCTTTTGAAATGTAAAATAGACCCAAAATGCTGATATTAAATTCACTTTGTCCTAAATAATGCACGTTATATATACCGTGGCGACGGTGGCGCTCGCTCGTGCGATGTACACAAAAATGTGGTTATTTTAATTGTAACTGGGATTAAGATGTCTGATGAGATGCGCTGTTTGACGGAATAAGGAATATTCTAAACACGGGTCTCTCGTTCATTAATGTATAAACAATGAATTTATCCCATCTGGCACAGTGGTCCAGCGGTAGTGCTCAAGCCTGCCACGCGCGGGCCAGCCGTGTATAGGTGTAACAGACTGACAGCCAATGAAATGGGTGCATTTGTCACGCTGTCCAAGGAGCTGAACTGCTCTCGTGCAGCCGTGTTCGAATCCCGGTCGGGGCAAAAGCCTGTCATACATTATCAAAGATAAACAGCTATGTTGAATCAATAAACATGAATATCACTAAATAAACATGAATATTGCACAGATTTAGATTAAAATAGTAAAGCTATTATAATAGTTCAATGGTTGTGATGGCAAAGTGTGCGTCAGGTTCCTTACTGTATATTTGCATATCGTATGTCACAAATGTTACATGTATGTCATGTATGTCCCTGTCATAAATGTCATGTATGTCATAAATGTCACTATGAATTGAAAATGGCAGACCCTGATGTAAACAAGACAAATGTCTTTCTCTGCTCTGCATCCCCTTAAACATTTTGTGTATTGAGCCGTACTGTATTGTACCCATTCTGCAATCTGTTAAATAAAGTTTTCATTCATTAATTCTGTCCCCGTCTCTCCTTGTTGCACATATTTAGATTATCATTAGATTGTAGCGGCAGAGGTTTTTGTCAACTTAAATCATGTTTCTTAATTTATGCACAGGACTGTGTGTGGATGACCACAGGCCTGTGGTCCCCAACACCTCTGGGGTCAAACACCATCTCCTCAGTCTTCTTAACATTTAAAACCAGACAGTTATTGTCGCACCAGTTTACAAACCACTGGATTTCCAAATAATAGTCAGCTAGGTCACTGTCATTCTTAATTAGAGCTAAAATGGCAGCGTCATCAGGAAATGTTCATATCATATCTGGTGAATTACCTAGCTCATGGAAGTCGGCCATGGTTCTCCCCTTGTTAAAGGGCGGAGACCCCTCTGACCTAAATAATTATCGCCCTATTTCCAGATTGTCTGTAATGGCCAAAGTCTTTGAATCTCTTGTAAACAAAGAGTTTCTAGCTGACCATAATATTCTTAACAAGTCTCAGTCAGGCTTCAGATCCATAGTACTTCAGCGACTATGCTAGTCTCAAATGACATAATTGAAGCACTAGACAAGAAAAAACACTGTGCAGCATTGTTTGTTGATCTGTCTAAAGCGTTTGACTCTGTGGATCACGCATTACTGCAGAGTCTTGGTTGCATATAGGTCTTGGAAAAACGGCTTTGAGCTGGTTTAAAAACTATCTATCTGAAAGAACTGTGTCTCAGTAATAATAATAATAATAACTTTATTTGTATAGCACCTTTCATACAGGGGATTGCAGTTCAAAGTGCTTTACATCAGTAAGAAATAAAACATAAAATCAGTGTAAAACAAGCAGCAAGAGCAAAGCATAAAGTGGGATAAAATAATGCAGATATATTAATCAATTCATATCAGAACCTCACGTTCCAATATGCTTCTGTAATCTGTTACAAAACATGATAAGGTTATAGTATGCACCCAGCAGATAGTGGGGCGTAAAGATAAAAGTAGAAATAAGTCAAATGAGCAGACATATAAAATCACAGTTTTTCACATTAGGATCTAACATCCTTTGGGGCCACCTTGTTTATGGTTTGATTCAGTTTTAGTAGAATGTAAAATACATGAATTATGAAATGAGCACATAAAGTGCAGACATACTATAAAATCCTCTGATATATAAAATAAAGGAGAATAAAGACATCCCTCCAGGCCTCCAACTCCCTCTGAAAAAACTCTGTCTCAACAAAGTCCTGGAATGGCATCCTGGGATTGGTGAGTCCTTCTGCTGCATAGGTCTGGAAGACCTTAGTGGAGCAGTAGAAGTACAGTATCTCACCGCTCCAGTCTGATAAAAAAAAAAGTGGATGGTGGAGCCATCTCTGAGGAACCGGGACTTTGGCTGACCAGTTGTGTGTCCTCTTGGGGAGCCGCTGTTGTTGTTTCTGCTGCTTCTCCAGCATCTCACTGAATGAATGAATGAAAACTTTATTTAACAGATTGCAGAATGGGTACAATACAGTACGGCTCAATACACACAATTGTTAAGGGGATGCAGACCAGAGAAAGACGTTTGTCTTGTTTACATCAGGGTCCCCTATTTTCAATTCATAGTGACATTTATGACACACACAACATACATGACATCATGACATTTATGACATAGGGACATACATGACATACAGGTATATAGTACTGTTACATTTGTGACATATACGATATGCAAATATACAGTACTGTTACCCATAGATCCTAACTATTATAATAGTTCAATGGTTGTGATGGCAAAGTTTGCGTCAGGTTCCTTACTGTATATTTGCATATCGTATGTCACAAATGTAACAGTACTATTGTTTCTGGCTTAAAGGCCAACCTTCATATTGTATTTTTGTCCAATAAACAATGTGGACTAAACCTTCAACAATACACAGAAGGTTAACCCTTTCACTGCCACACAACAGCCGGTTAACCCTGTAAACCTTCTAGTCCCAAAACATTCTGTGACTAATTCAGTGCAGATTGTAATGTATTGTCATCATGCAGCACAAGTACAGTACAACTAAAAGAGGTTTGGCATCCAACCAGAGTGACGATGTAGCAGTAACGTGAAATAGTAATATACACTGTACAGGTGGTTAAACTGGGTATAACATATATAAATTAGTACTATGAGTACTACATGTATGTACAGAGTTGTAGTATTAATATGTACAGTGATACAGGTATAAAGACACTATGGTATAAGTCATACTGGCCAGCAGTGTAACTAGTAAGAGTAGGTAAGAGATATGTACAGATATAGATATAGTATTAATATGTACAGTGATACAGGTATAAAGACACTATGGTAGTAAGTCATACTGGCCAGCAGTGTAACTAGTAAGAGTAGGTAAGAGATATGTACAGATATAGATATAGTATTAATATGTACAGTGATACAGGTATAAAGACACTATGGTAGTAAGTCATACTGGCCAGCAGTGTAACTAGTAAGAGTAGGTAAGAGATATGTACAGATTTAGATATAGTATTAATATGTACAGTGATACAGGTATAAAGACACTATGGTAGTAAGTCATACTGGCCAGCAGTGTAACTAGTAAGAGTAGGTAAGAGATATGTACAGATATATATATAATTATATACCAATGATGTAAACTACCCATAACTCAGTCACTCGGTAAATCAATTCAATTGGAGTCTCTTTAAACAAAACCCAATAACCTATTGGTAAACAAACGTATTGTTGAAAATATACAATATGACTGCTGTTGTGACAGTGTTTAGGAATCGGATCTTATTTAGTAGTTTAAACTCACCTTCAAACATTAACAGGTTGAAAAACGCTACTTTCTCCAGCTCTGCTCTTCTTCTGTTCTTCTTCTCCTAAATGTGGATACAGCGCAGCATCCACAAACTCGCAACAGCGCCACTAGTGGCCAAAATAATACATGGTTTTGTAAACAGGGAGTGGATGGAAGTTAAGGGAATTAAGAGCGAGTGAATGGACGTTAAGGCCAACTACTCCAGGGTGCCGCGCGCGGGCCAGCCGTGTATAGGTGTAACAGACTGACAGCCAATGAAATGGGTGCATTTGTCACGCTGTCCAAGGAGCTGAACTGCTCTCGTGCAGCCGTGTTCGAATCCCGGTCGGGGCAAAAGCCTGTCATACATTATCAAAGATAAACAGCTATGTTGAATCAATAAACATGAATATCACTAAATAAACATGAATATTGCACAGATTTAGATTAAAATAGTAAAGCTATTATAATAGTTCAATGGTTGTGATGGCAAAGTGTGCGTCAGGTTCCTTACTGTATATTTGCATATCGTATGTCACAAATGTTACATGTATGTCATGTATGTCCCTGTCATAAATGTCATGTATGTCATAAATGTCACTATGAATTGAAAATGGCAGACCCTGATGTAAACAAGACAAATGTCTTTCTCTGCTCTGCATCCCCTTAAACATTTTGTGTATTGAGCCGTACTGTATTGTACCCATTCTGCAATCTGTTAAATAAAGTTTTCATTCATTAATTCTGTCCCCGTCTCTCCTTGTTGCACATATTTAGATTATCATTAGATTGTAGCGGCAGAGGTTTTTGTCAACTTAAATCATGTTTCTTAATTTATGCACAGGACTGTGTGTGGATGACCACAGGCCTGTGGTCCCCAACACCTCTGGGGTCAAACACCATCTCCTCAGTCTTCTTAACATTTAAAACCAGACAGTTATTGTCGCACCAGTTTACAAACCACTGGATTTCCAAATAATAGTCAGCTAGGTCACTGTCATTCTTAATTAGAGCTAAAATGGCAGCGTCATCAGGAAATGTTCATATCATATCTGGTGAATTACCTAGCTCATGGAAGTCGGCCATGGTTCTCCCCTTGTTAAAGGGCGGAGACCCCTCTGACCTAAATAATTATCGCCCTATTTCCAGATTGTCTGTAATGGCCAAAGTCTTTGAATCTCTTGTAAACAAAGAGTTTCTAGCTGACCATAATATTCTTAACAAGTCTCAGTCAGGCTTCAGATCCATAGTACTTCAGCGACTATGCTAGTCTCAAATGACATAATTGAAGCACTAGACAAGAAAAAACACTGTGCAGCATTGTTTGTTGATCTGTCTAAAGCGTTTGACTCTGTGGATCACGCATTACTGCAGAGTCTTGGTTGCATATAGGTCTTGGAAAAACGGCTTTGAGCTGGTTTAAAAACTATCTATCTGAAAGAACTGTGTCTCAGTAATAATAATAATAATAACTTTATTTGTATAGCACCTTTCATACAGGGGATTGCAGTTCAAAGTGCTTTACATCAGTAAGAAATAAAACATAAAATCAGTGTAAAACAAGCAGCAAGAGCAAAGCATAAAGTGGGATAAAATAATGCAGATATATTAATCAATTCATATCAGAACCTCACGTTCCAATATGCTTCTGTAATCTGTTACAAAACATGATAAGGTTATAGTATGCACCCAGCAGATAGTGGGGCGTAAAGATAAAAGTAGAAATAAGTCAAATGAGCAGACATATAAAATCACAGTTTTTCACATTAGGATCTAACATCCTTTGGGGCCACCTTGTTTATGGTTTGATTCAGTTTTAGTAGAATGTAAAATACATGAATTATGAAATGAGCACATAAAGTGCAGACATACTATAAAATCCTCTGATATATAAAATAAAGGAGAATAAAGACATCCCTCCAGGCCTCCAACTCCCTCTGAAAAAACTCTGTCTCAACAAAGTCCTGGAATGGCATCCTGGGATTGGTGAGTCCTTCTGCTGCATAGGTCTGGAAGACCTTAGTGGAGCAGTAGAAGTACAGTATCTCACCGCTCCAGTCTGATAAAAAAAAAAGTGGATGGTGGAGCCATCTCTGAGGAACCGGGACTTTGGCTGACCAGTTGTGTGTCCTCTTGGGGAGCCGCTGTTGTTGTTTCTGCTGCTTCTCCAGCATCTCACTGAATGAATGAATGAAAACTTTATTTAACAGATTGCAGAATGGGTACAATACAGTACGGCTCAATACACACAATTGTTAAGGGGATGCAGACCAGAGAAAGACGTTTGTCTTGTTTACATCAGGGTCCCCTATTTTCAATTCATAGTGACATTTATGACACACACAACATACATGACATCATGACATTTATGACATAGGGACATACATGACATACAGGTATATAGTACTGTTACATTTGTGACATATACGATATGCAAATATACAGTACTGTTACCCATAGATCCTAACTATTATAATAGTTCAATGGTTGTGATGGCAAAGTTTGCGTCAGGTTCCTTACTGTATATTTGCATATCGTATGTCACAAATGTAACAGTACTATTGTTTCTGGCTTAAAGGCCAACCTTCATATTGTATTTTTGTCCAATAAACAATGTGGACTAAACCTTCAACAATACACAGAAGGTTAACCCTTTCACTGCCACACAACAGCCGGTTAACCCTGTAAACCTTCTAGTCCCAAAACATTCTGTGACTAATTCAGTGCAGATTGTAATGTATTGTCATCATGCAGCACAAGTACAGTACAACTAAAAGAGGTTTGGCATCCAACCAGAGTGACGATGTAGCAGTAACGTGAAATAGTAATATACACTGTACAGGTGGTTAAACTGGGTATAACATATATAAATTAGTACTATGAGTACTACATGTATGTACAGAGTTGTAGTATTAATATGTACAGTGATACAGGTATAAAGACACTATGGTATAAGTCATACTGGCCAGCAGTGTAACTAGTAAGAGTAGGTAAGAGATATGTACAGATATAGATATAGTATTAATATGTACAGTGATACAGGTATAAAGACACTATGGTAGTAAGTCATACTGGCCAGCAGTGTAACTAGTAAGAGTAGGTAAGAGATATGTACAGATATAGATATAGTATTAATATGTACAGTGATACAGGTATAAAGACACTATGGTAGTAAGTCATACTGGCCAGCAGTGTAACTAGTAAGAGTAGGTAAGAGATATGTACAGATTTAGATATAGTATTAATATGTACAGTGATACAGGTATAAAGACACTATGGTAGTAAGTCATACTGGCCAGCAGTGTAACTAGTAAGAGTAGGTAAGAGATATGTACAGATATATATATAATTATATACCAATGATGTAAACTACCCATAACTCAGTCACTCGGTAAATCAATTCAATTGGAGTCTCTTTAAACAAAACCCAATAACCTATTGGTAAACAAACGTATTGTTGAAAATATACAATATGACTGCTGTTGTGACAGTGTTTAGGAATCGGATCTTATTTAGTAGTTTAAACTCACCTTCAAACATTAACAGGTTGAAAAACGCTACTTTCTCCAGCTCTGCTCTTCTTCTGTTCTTCTTCTCCTAAATGTGGATACAGCGCAGCATCCACAAACTCGCAACAGCGCCACTAGTGGCCAAAATAATACATGGTTTTGTAAACAGGGAGTGGATGGAAGTTAAGGGAATTAAGAGCGAGTGAATGGACGTTAAGGCCAACTACTCCAGGGTGCCGCGCGCGCGACCCGGGTTCAAATCCCGGTGTTTCCAATATGATTTTTTTGAATATAATATTAATGATTATACGCCAAAGTAGCCTGGTTTTAAGTTAAAATATTATAAATCTACATGCATTGAGGATGTCATTCTTTATATAGCTCTCAACGTGCACCAAATTGAATTATTCCTATATTGCAAAAAAAAGGAGACGACTAGGGTCTTGAACCCCGGTCGTCCGTGTGAAAGTCAAAAGAACAACCCGTTAGACCACATTGGAGATAAGTTAAAGATTGACTATACATCAATCAATGCGCAAGAGGGCCGTATCGTAATTCTGTATAACAGTTAACTAATTTTTTTCGCTAGCAAGATCTCATTTGATTATTCAATCCAGCAGGCAAGTTTAAAGAAATATAGTCTGATTGATTGAGGTAATGAGGGACTTAGAATTAGCCTATAGATAACGCATTTAACTTGTCGGCGAGGCGATTGAGCCGTATTGCAATCTGTCAATAAAGTCTTAAATCAATTAATCAATCAATGCCGTTGAGAATCAGGGTCTCTGCCATCGATACGTGCTGGCTTTTCACCTAAAACGGCCGCGCGCATTTAGCCTGACTCGCAAGTCTGGCTTGAGTTAACGAGACTGAATCCACCTTTGTGAAACAGGAAAATCCCGGCTTCGAACATCGGGTTAACTGAAGCTGGATAATGGACATCTTGATCGACTTAGTTGAACCACGTACATGAAACAGGGCGGTCTGACTCTGAACGAAAACAGAAAGCCGCCATCTTTAATGTCTCGCATAGGATTTCATTATGGTTGCAGCAGGCACAAGTTCAATAAACAAACGATACAGTCACTGTGTATTCTGCCTCATTTATTGATTAAACAAAACCGACATCAACACAATTTGCCACAGAGCGGAGAGTTTAGTCTCGCAAAAAGATCGCTGACTTGTTAAGGCTTAAGTTGTGCTAATGTTGTGCTAGCGTTTTAGCATGGCTATCGTACATAGCGTGATCAATATAACTCGCTATTGATTGTTTGTATGAGTAACGTTAATGCTAGTAGAATAGACACAACGTGAGGTAATCACCATCCATTTTAAACCGGTTATTACCTAATGCTATTGTTAGCAAATAGACGCGACTGGTAACGTTACAGCTTGTTAGCCTAATACTAACGTTAACGTTAGCATAGACAGCCTAGCTAACGTTAACGCTTGTAGAATAGACACAATGAGAGGTAACGTTAGCGTTAGCAGAATAGACACAACGAGAGTCTCGTTAATGTTGTTATTGATTTATTGATTGAAAACTGTGTTTACTCTGGCTTGCGCCTACTAGCTCACGGACATAGCTATGCTGGTGGAGCTCTCACAGAGCTATGGAGCTCTCAGCTGTACACCAGCAGCCCCGCCTCCCCACACGGAGACAAACTGAGTACTTTATTTTAGTACCTGCAGTGGAAAAGGAACGAAGTACCAGGTACCTAAAGCGAGTAGAGTAGAGTAGAGTAGAGTAGGTACCATGCAGTGGAAAAGCGCCAATAGCCTCCGTTGGTGGGGAATGTTCGCCATTGGAGTCATCAGCACCATCTTCGTTAGCCGTGCTAGCTAGCTGTTCGCCTTTCCCCCTTATCTCTGCGTTTAGGCTGCATTTTCAGGGTTTTCGAGGACATAGGTGGATTAACAGGTTACAACAAGTTTTGAGAGCAAACTTGAGTGAAAGACGGCAAATGTAATCAGTTAAAATTTGAACGGGGAGGAGCTGACGAAAACACGTCTTTCTCCATCCGCTGCAGACTAGCGCCCCCAATATATAGTGTTTCTAACATGAGACCTAGGAGTGGAAATACATTGTGCCTCTACAGGGACATGCAGAGATTTTGGGTGGCAATTAAGTGCTCAGCTCAAAACAAAAGGCAACATTTTTGGGACATGTTTTTTCTGTGCTGTCTGGCACTTTACCTCTCACACTCTATATGTCTCTCTTTTCTCTCTCTCTCTTTCTCTCTCTCTCTCTCTCTCTCTCTCTCTCTCTCTCTCTCTCTCTCTCTCTCTCTCTCTCTCTCTCTCTCTCTCTCTCTCTCTCTCTTTCTCCCTTAATCTCCTTTGCAACTTGCCTTGAAGTGTTGAGCCCTCGATGTCTAAACGATGGTCAAACGAATGACATAAGTGGAGAGAACAGACCGTGTCTAAGTTCAAATCAACCAATAGCTTATAGGCTAAGCAATGGAGAAGCTGGCACTGGGTCAACAGTCTCACTCACATGGTTTCGTTAAACTATTTCATCAATAGATTACCAAACAATAGAGAAGTCAGCACTCCACCAAGAGGCGCACTTACATCTTTTTTACTCATCAAGATGAATTGGCCAACCAACCGCAGGCGCACTTACACACGCACGGACACAATGCATGCTATAATGTATCACAGCGGATACAGGCTATGACAAAATTCAGAATGCAGAATCAATGTCTTCATGGCAGGTAAAAGAATACTAGCCAAGCTTACATTGAGTGAAGTTCCGTTTATCTCCCAATCAATTGCCCGTGCGCGAGCACACACACAGAGCAAATATGGATACAAATCAATAGCATGCCCACCCCCCCAAAAACACACAACTTGAGTGAGTCATATTGTAAAACTTCCAGATGGGAAACAATATTTTTGACTCACCCAGTATTTGCAGACACATGGGAAGAAACCGCCTCCAGACCAAGACAGAAAAAAGTAACCAACACTTAACTGCATAGTGCATCGAATCAAATCAAATCGAATCATGGTCAAATTAAAAGATTTCATGATGCATTGAATCGTTGCCTGAAGAATCATAATTGAATATAATCGTTGTGGGGTCAAATATTTACACCTCTAATACTCTGTCAACCTGAACCAACACTGTTCTCTTATCAAACGTCATAACATACTCTGAGTATTTATATATTATTGTATGAGTAATATATTTACGGTTTGTATGGGCAACCCCTGACGGGAAAAGCCGAAAGAAAAAGAAGATGGGCGAAAGTCGAAAACAACCTTTGGTTGTGGGCGAGTGCTCTCACCACTCGACTAACAATTGCACTGTATGCCCTGGTATGTATGTGACAAATAAACCTCTTGATTCTTGATAACAATACAAACACAGCAATACTATGATGATGGTTTGTTTTAACGTTTATGGTTTAGATAGAATGTTAGGGTTAGGGTTATGATTTGGGTGAGGCTATCAGAAAGGTGTGTCTGGATATTCTTGAGGTAAAGCCACTTGCCTCATATGCGAGCGTCCTGGGTTTGTTCCCCAGCAAGGGAACTCAAACGTTTTCTTTTCTTTTTCTCCTCTTTTTTAATTTTTCTCCCATCCCAGTTCCACTGTGCCAATTCTCCCCTCCCCTGTCTTGAACATTGCTCGACTATGCCCCCCACTGGCCAGTTGTAGGGAGGATAGAAGCCTTGCATCACGTGTCCCCTCCGATACACGAGGAGGCAGCCTGTCACATATTTTCACATGCCAGCGCGGACTCTCATTGGCGAGGTGTAACGTGTGGGAGGCTCACACTACCCCCGCCATTTCGTGTCTCTGCTGTGCAGGCGCCCCAACCGACCTGTAGGAGTCGCTGTCCACAACGTCCAGAGCCAATTGAGTTAGTATGACGGCTGGCCCAAGCCGGAGGCAACGCCGACAGCCGGAGTCGAACCCGGTGTCTCTTGCGTTGGTGGCGAGCGCAATGTCCGCTGCGCCACCCAGCCGCCCTCTGAACTCAAACGTTTTCTGAAAAAGTTAAGTAAAAAAAAAAAAGTTTACTTATTTGTCATTTCATACACGTTGTACATTTTCGTAAATACATCCAGCAGCCCGACGTGAACTTGTGTTTCCTGTTTATGATCACTGCTGTGACACGTTGGAGCCACCTGTGTGTTTGTGGTAGACATGAGGCGAGAGGAGTTAATGGAGTCTTAACAAGCAGTAAATGACATTTCAAGCCGGTGGAAAAACACTCTCATCGTCTGCAAACAGTCAACTGCTAGGCTTCTCCAGAGGACACACGGAGGAGGCCATGTGTCAGCGTGGAAGAAAGATGAAAAGTGCACTCAGACGTGCAGTGTGTGTGTGTGTGTGTGTGTGTGTGTATGTGTGTGTGTGTGTGTGTGTGTGTGTGTGTGTGTGTGTGTGTGTGTGTGTGTCGAGGCAAGACAGCATGCTCCAAACAACATCATCATCAGACCCGCTGGGTTGGCTATATTTACTTTGCATGACTCCCCCCCCCCCCCCCTCTCTCTCTCTCTCTCTCTCTCTCTCTCTCTCTCTCTCTCTCTCTCTCTCTCTCTCTCTCTCTCTCTCTCTCTCTCTCTCTCTCGTCTCCTCTCTCTCTCTCTCTCTCTCTCTCTCTCTCTCTCTCTCTCTCTCTCTCTCTCTCTCTCTCTCTCTCTCTCTCTCTTTCTTGTGTATCTTGTGTGTACACGATGTCTCTCTGACTCTTGCGTTGTGTCTCTCTCTCTATCTGTGTTTATATCTCTCTATGTGTGTGTTGTCTCTCTCTCTATCTCTAGTGTATAGGTGAGAATTATGTTCCTATGCCAATAGAGATCAAGTATCCATGTGTCAAAGTCTGGTGCTTACCGTTTAAGTATACCTTCCGCAACAAAACACATTCAAACTGTCACATATTGTGGAAATATGTTAGTTACCGATAGCAGCAAGGAGAAAAATTACCAATATGGATTCTGCATTTCTCTTTTCAAGGTATAAGCAGCAATCTTGTAACAAGCACCCGATTGGAACCAATTCATTTTCTGAGTCGTAAGCTGTTTTTTCCCACGGCTGCATAAACAATGAATTATATTGTCTCCAATATATTCCAGTGGGCCATGGCTAATGTTAGCCATTCAGAGGTATTTCCTACTAGTTCCCACAATCTACACCATACATTTCTGTCTGACTAATACTAGCATAACTATATATTTCTCTCTCTAGGACTAATACTAGCAGAACTATATATTTCTGTCTCTGGGTCTTGTGCTATAAGCACAGATAGGGACTGTTTTTTCCCCCTCATAATCAAAAAGTCACAATCCTTTAACCTCTTAAGCCCGAGCGGTCCGGTACGCGTCTATTCGAATACCAACCGTTTTGTGCGTTTTGCGAATCTGATTGGCCACTGACGTTTCTGGTCATGTGACATGTGCGCCCAATCGCGTGTCGAGCTGTGTCTTTGCCCATTTCCACGTCGAACAGCCTGCAAACTACCTAACGCCGAGTTTATCACTGGTTAAGCTTAGGCGACTCTTTCGAAGTTGGTTAAGGTTAGAGTTTGGAATCAGGGCTGGTGTTCTATCGCCCTGCTCTAAGACAAACTCTAACCTTAACCAACTTCGAAAGACTGCCTAAGCTTAACCGTCGAAAGAACTTGCCGTCACACGATTGGTGCACATGTCACATGACCAGAAACGTCAGTGGCCAATCAGATTCGCAAAACGCACAAAACGGTTGGTATTCAAATATAGTCCGGCACCAGTACGAGACTGACATCACACCATAAATCCATCTCTACAGAATGTATGAATTAATGTCGCGTCAAAACAGCAGTCAATGTGTATATTTTCAGCACTACGTTGTTTACCAATGATTTTTAACTAAATGTAATAACAGTACATGAGTTTATTTTTTGTAGTTCAACTGCCACAGTACAGTGCAATAACTAAATAATTAAATAGTTAAATAATGCAAAATAATAATTTGTTTAAAATAAATCAGAAAAAAACTGTATAATGTAATTTCTTTCAAAGAGATGTCCTTTAAAAAGTTTAAAGGTTCATGCTTCTCCGCATCTCTGGCTGACATCACCATTGTGATGCATGATGGTTAGGCCTTTGTGTTATGGTTTGATACCGACCCCAAACGCACGACACAAGAGAGTAGGAATTCAGAGTTGCCAAATACGAGGGCTTGTTTATTTGATACTAAATATAAAGAGTACAGGAAAGGCAAGTCAACAAGACAGGTACATAGGACAAGGGGCAAAGTTCTGCTGCTCTGCAGCTTCTCCCGTGATGGTAGTCTTGGGGATAGCAGGTGTTGACGTCTGAACCGCTCTGCAGAATTCTCTCGGCAGAATCTCAGATGTGTTGCGAGACCGAGAGAGGGAGAGAGGGAACGAGTCAACACAGTGCAGTTTGAACGAGCAGGAGAACAGGGTGAACAATTCTTCGTGTAATTTAAACACAGTGAGCACAATTCCAAAACAGCCCAAGTGAATCTCTTCGTGTAATACACACAGTGAGCAAAACTCCAGACACAGTCCCAGTGAATATCTTCGTGTAATGTACACAAGGAGCAAAAAGCAGCAGCAGCAGCAACACGGGGAAATGCAACCAGAGAAAAATCAAGACGATCCAACAAACTTAGAGTGGAGAAACGGGGTATAAATAATAAGGGATCGATTGATTGAAAAGCAGTGACAGCTGGGGAATGTGATTGAAAAGCGTGCGGTCCTGAGAGAACCAATCAGCGACGTCTCTGATGACGTCACTGGGGAGAAGCGTGTGAATGAGGGAATTGAAATAATTAACAGAAAAACAAATGAAAACAGAGCGAGGGTGGTTAAAGGAACAGAACGAGTGAGAGGGCAAGGATAGAAACCTCACACTTTGTGTTTTCCTCAGTGAGGGATTCTCTTTTGTCGGTCAGCAGTGTTTTGTACTTGCTGAAGCTTCTCTCTGTATAATAATTTTTTAAGTTTAAATATTAACATAATCTGGTCAATAAATACTATCAAACTCCTCTGACCTCATCTGGTCTTTCCAAAGACCAAAGATGGGACGGGTGCTTGCACGCACGCACGCACGCACGCACGCACGCACGAACGCACGCACGCACACACACACACACAGACACACTCTCATTACGTGCAAGTCAGTCAGTAGGCGGAGTGCGCACTGGAGTAGAAGCCTTATTATTCTATGCACAGCCATGCCTTTATGCAACAGAGATATTCAGATACAATTCAAATCCAAATATATTAATGTTCCTCTGCATATATTCATACCACCAACAAAGTAGCCTACTGGGGCCGTTGTCTCGGAATGGTAGCTGTCGTTTCTGCGTCTCCGTAGACCGTGCCGCATCACCGCTTTAAAGTCGTAGTGATGATTGATTTATATGAACATCGATTTATGTATAATTTAAGCAAATTCCACGCCATTCTGCGATCATTCTGAATTCCGTGAAATCCTTTGCGATTCCGCAATCGCGGATTCCATAGGGCCCTAGGTTAGGATTCCATAGGGCCCTGGGTTAGTGTTCCATAGGGCCCTAGGTTAGGATTCCATAGGGCCCTGGGTTAGTGTTCCATAGGGCCCTGGGTTAGTGTTCCATAGGGCCCTGGGTTATGGTTCCATAGGGCCCTAGGTTAGTGTTCCATAGGGCCCTAGGTTAGTGTTCCATAGGGCCCTAGGTTAGGATTACATAGGGCCCTAGGTTAGTGTTCCATAGGGCCCTAGGTTAGTGTTCCATAGGGCCCTAGGTTAGGATTACATAGGGCCCTAGGTTAGTGTTCCATAGGGCCCTAGGTTAGTGTTCCATAGGGCCCTAGGTTAGTGTTCCATAGGGCCCTAGGTTAGGATTCCATAGGGCCCTGGGTTAGTGTTCCATAGGGCCCTAGGTTAGTGTTCCATAGGGCCCTAGGTTAGTGTTCCATAGGGCCCTGGGTTAGTGTTCCATAGGGCCCTAGGTTAGTGTTCCATAGGGCCCTAGGTTAGGATTCCATAGGGCCCTAGGTTAGTGTTCCATAGGGCCCTAGGTTAGTGTTCCATAGGGCCCTGGGTTAGTGTTCCATAGGGCCCTAGGTTAGTGTTCCATAGGGCCCTAGGTTAGTGTTACATAGGGCCCTGGGTTATGGTTCCATAGGGCCCTGGGTTAGTGTTCCATAGGGCCCTGGGTTATGGTTCCATAGGGCCCTGGGTTAGTGTTCCATAGGGCCCTGGGTTATGGTTCCATAGGGCCCTGGGTTAGTGTTCCATAGGGCCCTGGGTTATGGTTCCATAGGGCCCTAGGTTAGGATTACATAGGGCCCTAGGTTATGGTTCCATAGGGCCCTAGGTTAGTGTTCCATAGGGCCCTGGGTTATGGTTCCATAGGGCCCTAGGTTAGTGTTCCATAGGGCCCTAGGTTGAGGTTCCATAGAGCCCTAGGTTAGGGTTCCAAAGGGCCCTAGGTTAGGGTTCCATAGGGCCCCAGGTTGGTGTTCCATAGGGCCCTAGGTGGTTAGGGTTCCATAGAGCCCTAGGTTAGGGTTCCAAAGGGCCCTAGGTTAGGGTTCCATCCCCAGCAGGGGAACTTAAATGTTTTCTGAACACATAAAAAAATCAAAAACCATTTTGAATAATATGTACTTAATTTTAATACGTACACATGTTCACATTTTCGATACAATACGTGAATATATTTCTTATGGCTATAACATAACGTACATTATGTACCTTTTTTTCCTGTGGTCGATTAGTATCTAATAGACACACACAAATTATGCCCACACTCAAACACACACAAAGCACACACGCTCCCAGTTACCCACCCAAACACCCCTCACACACGCAGAGAGAAGAAAGTCTTTGAAGTGTGTTGAGAGGCAGCAAATCAAATGAAACCCTCGGACCGTATCGGCCCGTCTTCCGGTCCGTCCATTCACCATGCGCTCTCCTCTATCTCTCTTCCTCCCCCTCATCCTTCCTTCCTTCCTTCCTTCCTTCCTTCCTTCCTTCCTTCCTTCCTTCCTTCCTTCCTTCCTTCCTTCCTTCCTTCCTTCCTTCCTTCCTTCCTTCCTTCCTTCCTTCCTTCCTTCCTTCCTTCCTTCCTTCCTTCCTTCCTTCCTTCCTTCCTTCCTTCCTTCCTTCCTTCCTTCCTTCCTTCCTCCCTCCCTCCCTCCCTCCCTCCCTCCCTCCCTCCCTCCTCCTCTCCTCTCCTCTCTGTGGAAATCTATTCTTGCTCCACTGTGATGCCGATTGCCACGGTGCTGTGTCGGAAGACTAAATTGACCAATGGGAACGGAGGTAAGGGGTGTGTGTGTGTGTGTGTGTGTGTGTGTGTGTGTGTGTGTGTGTGTGTGTGTGTGTGTGTGTGTGTGTGTGTGTGTGTGTGTGTGTGTGTGTGTGTGTGTGTGTGTGTGTCTGTGTGTGTGTCTGTGTGTGTGTGCGTGCATGCATGTGTGTGTGTGCATTCCCACACATAATCTTCTAGGCTCTAAGTAAAGTATTTTTCTTTCTGTTTTCTTTCTGTTCTATTCTTAATCAAAATGGAAACAAATAGGTAGCCCCCCCCCCCCCCCCCCCCCCCTCCTTGTATTATTATTTTTCATACAAAAGGATGAAGAAGTCTATCCCATTGTTATTCAGAAACAAGCAAAACACATTAGCTAAATGTCACATTCATATGCAGCACTCATTGGCACTTGCAAGTAGCATATCTGATGAGGTGGAAGTGGCTGAACGCTTAAATGGGAGATGAAGCATAGCGATATAAACATAGTCATAGCATCAAATTAGTATTTAGATAAGCCACAGAAAAAATCACGTTATAAAAATAAGCAGTTTCTAAAAAAAAACGATTTGTTATGTCCTTTTTTGAAGCATTTATCAACATGGGCGCCGCCATTTTGTTTAGTGACGTCACGGTGTTGGTTTGGTCTGGCTCCTGCTGGTTAGCTGCCTAGTAAACATGGAGTGTCAGTAAATGCAACGTTGCCTACCAAACAACGGGACCGCGGTGGGTCTTTTTGTATTGCTCCTGGCTGTTCAAACAAATTTTACCGTGTGAAAGAGAGGAAAGTTGGTTCATTTCCACAAACTACCAGTGAAAAAAACAGTGTTGTTCAACCACCGTCGCAGAGCATTTAGCTACCTGGTTACCTAGCTCCAGTTCAACCACCGTCGCGAGGCATTTAGCTACCTGGCTACCTAGCTCCAGTTCAGCTAACTAGCTACATGCAGCATTTAGCGAGCTGGGTTAGCCGGCTAGTTGGCTTTGAATCCCGGCTGCGGCTAGGTAGCCAGGTAGCTAAATGCCCCGCGACGGTGGTTGAACTGGAGCTAGGTAGCGAGGTAGCTAAATGCCCCGCGACGGTGGTTGAACTGGAGCTAGGTAGCCAGGTAGCTAAATGCCCCGCGACGGTGGTTGAACTGGAGCTAGGTAGCCAGGTAGCTAAATGCCCCGCGACGGTGGTTGAACTGGAGCTAGGTAGCCAGGTAGCTAAATGCCCCGCGACGGTGGTTGAACTGGAGCTAGGTAACCAGGTAGCTAAATGCCCCGCAACGGTGGTTGAACAACACTTTTTTTCTCTGGTAGTTTGTGGAAATGAACCAACTTTCCTCTCTTTCACACGGTAAAATTTGTTTGAACAGCCAGGAGCAATACAAAAAGACCCACCGCGGTCCCGTTGTTTGGTAGGCAACGTTGCATTTACTGACACTCCATGTTTACAAGGCAGCTAACCAGCAGGAGCCAGACCAAACCAACACCGTGACGTCAGCAACAAAATGGCGGCGCCCATGGGGAAAACAGGGAAATTATATTTGGTCTTTCAGACAAATAAGCAGGATTTCACATTTGATTATAGGACCCTGTCTTACACAAGGTACACAACAAACAAACTAGGATAACATTGTTCAATGCTTCATCTCCCCTTTAAATGACTATTTTACTTCTGTGGCAAGCAACCTGGTTAAGGAGCTCCCTTGCCACTCTGGCACATATGGTGCATCACATTTTCAGAGTTGTTATCTTCAACAAGCCAACTCCTTTCATTTCAGCAGGGTAATGGAGAGTACTGTTCTCAAGAGGCTAAATGAACTGAAAGACAACAAAGCCACAGGTCTCAATAATATACCGGCCAGGTTCTTAAGGGATGCAGCTGAGTGCATTTCACCTGCGGTAACTCATATAATTAATCTTTCCATAGAACAGGGCATGGTACCTTCAGATTTTAAAAGTGCTAGAGTCATCCCCCTCCATAAGACGTCTGAAAGGGGAAACTACAGACCAATTTCAGTTTTAAGTGTTCTATCCATGGTCATGGAAAATATTATTCACAAGCATTCATTTTGACTACGGTGCCCCCTTCTGGTGTAGTAGTGCACCCCAGGGAATAAACCACATATTTCAGCCTACAGACTGAGTGCTGATGAAGCTTCCTAGCCGCACTCACCTGGATGTAGCTACACTTAATAAACTAAACTGGCTCCCAGTGGAAAAGCGGGTGATTCTAATTAAGTTGGGCCTTACCCATAAAATCATGTTCAATAGGGTCCCCCTCATACTTGTCAAACTATTTTATGTTCTTTAGGGACACCCACTCATATGCAACCTGGGGCCGCTTAACCGACATTAAACTGTGCAAATTCAAGAGCTCAATGGGGGGAAAATAACTTCCAGTACTCAGCAGCCCTGTGAGTGGAATAAACTGCCAGGGTCTATAAAAACTATTGACCCAGATAGACAATTTAAACAGGCTTTGTAGGAGTCATTCAGGACAAAGAAAGATATATGCAGGTGTGCTGTAGACTTTGTGTTTGTTTTTTTATTGCATTTTTCGTATTCATATTTATATATGTATAACGCTTGGAAATTGTATTTTGTGCATGTCTTATTTGTGCATACTCATCATCTTGTCTCCCCCCCCCTTTATACTACATTACGGCTGTGGTTAAAGCTGGTGATTATTGCACAGGCGGCTGTCGCGGTTGACTTCATTGAATACATGTGTCTGTTATATATTGTACACTACAGACACGCTCTGAACTAAACTAAACGATCAAATACAGTACAAGTGTTCATGCCGCTTGTGTTGCAATTAATATTATTAATTTCTGTCGAGTTTTTAGTGTTGGACCCTTTAGCTCAACTGGTTGGTGGGGCTGCCTCCAGACTCTCGGTTACATTGGTATTATGTTTATATTATATAATAATATATATTATATTATTTTGTAATTTAATGAGTTTCTGTTGATTGTTCTACTGTTCTTGATACAGTAATGGTGTGGTATTTTTTTGATTAAAGGAAAACTCCAACATTTTGGGAAACTAGCTTACGTCTTCTCCAGAGAGAGACAAGAAGATAGATACCAGTTTCCTCTCTGTGTGTTCAGTAGAAAGCTATCTGGCTGCACGCTAGCCTAGCTTAGCACAATGAATGGAAGCGGACATGACCGGGTAGCCTTCGGGAGAGGTGTTAGTTGGACAATGGCTAGGCTACCCGGTCATGTCCGCATCCATTCATTGTGCTAAATCAAATCAAATCAAATCAAATTTATTTATAGGGCCCGACAACACACGTTAATGTCCCCATGGGCCGTACAGGTCTTCTTTAAACAAGTCAAGAAGACAACATAACAATAAGTCAAGAACAGAACAAGAACACCATAGGGTCCAAACATTTTTTAGATGAATGCAAATAAATGAAAGAATGCAAGCACTCCCAGACATACCCCACGCGAAGGTAAGGAAAAACTCACTAAAACCTAACAATAGGGAAAAAAAGCTCCACAGGCAATGTGGAGGAGAGAAACCTTAGAAGGGCCGTTCAAGGGGGGATCTCCCTTCTTAGATGTCGGTGATAGTAGTGTTGCAGACGGACAGTTGGTAAGCATGCACTCATGTGTGTGGTGAAACACAGATGAGTGCATGCAATAGCAACTGTACATTTTGAAAAATTAAAGATAGAGCTAATAGCGATAGCAACTGAACATTTTGAAAGATTAAAGATAGAGTTGATAGCGGATCTATTTGAGGCACAGGGGCGGCGCAAGAGGGTCACGTCCTCCCCGTCTTAGTCACGGGACATTCAACACTCCGGTCGTTGCTCAGGGACAGCCGGAGACAGGGGGAAGGGGGGTGGCGCAGAGAGGGTCGCGAACTCCCCGACATCATCGCGGGACATCCGGCACTCCGGTCACCACTACGAGACCTCCGAAGACAGGGGGGCACGCAGAGGGGGTCGCAATCTCCCGGCCTTCGTCACGGGACGTCCAACACTCCGGTCAACACTCCAGGACAGCAAGTCATAGGAAGACAGGGAGACGGGACAGGCGTTAGACAGCTCATGAGATTGTAGTAGGCGGACATAGCAATAGATACAAGTGGTAGGCATATATGTGAATGGAGTAGATATATGAAGTAAGCGTATTATGTGAATAGAATAGAAGTACTTAACCCAGCAATGAAACCGCGTTGACTGTTAATCTGTTAACAGTCTGTTAATCAGTTGACAGGACCACGGACAGACGGCGGTGAATAACTGATCCAATGCCTCGGAGGTGCATGTAGAGCAGTCACTACAAGCTTGGCCAAGACCCCGAGGCATCCATCACCTTGGTCAGCGCCAGGAGACGGGTACTTCCAGAAAGCCAGATAGCTTTCTACTGAACGCTCAGAGAGGAAACTGGTATCTATATCGTCTTGTCTCTCTCCCAAAATGTTGGAGTTTTCCTTTAACGTGCGTTTTTTATGGATAATCAGCAGATATTTTGTGTCACTGTCTGAGCAGAAGTAGACGGCAGGCCGGCGAGCGCTCACATCGTGTCTGTATCTCTGTCAGAAGTCCTCTCCGGATTTCAGCCTATTTTGCATTTAAATGGGGGAAGGGAAAGATTCATCAGTGGATACACAGAATCAGCTTGTACTCCTACACTATGAAGAGCGGCCGGTTTTATTTAGAAATTCGTAACTGTGCTTATTCTCTTATAATTATAATTATTATAATATTATAATTATAATAATAAATACGACTATATGTTTGTATTGGTGTGCGTCTGTGTTTTTAACGCCTTCATTTGGAAGAAATTATTGGTGTCCAATGTCCAGTTGTAAATGACAATGCTATTATAGCCTTCTAACGAAAACACTATTATAATTCTAAAGACCGACCTGCCTTAAATTAATTAATTATAAATGAATCCACTTACGCCTCAAGAGCACATCAAAACGCTTCTTTGAGCCGAGAGGAGTTCTCTCTCTCTCCCCACACCCACCTCAGGAATGCTGAATAGGAATGCAAATACGGTCACTCAACAAGCTATTTCATTTAAAACTCCCTTTCTCTCTCTCTCTAAATTATTATTATTTATGTATTTATATATAAAATAATCATTCAATCAGGTAATCATTTTACAGATGTAATACATCTGATCAGAATTATCTCTTTGCATAAACCTCACAGATTTTTTTTTAAATGCATTGAATTCAATCATTTCTAGTAGGTAACCACGACAAATAAGCCTGTTAATTAATGACTTGCAGATTAATAAAATGACATGCATCCCTGTGCTCTATCCTCGTAGGCCCAGTAGCTGCTACTGTTTTATCATAATAACTGAACTGAGCATCATTATTAACAACTGTTTGTGTTTGATCATAATAACTGAACTGAGCAGCATTATTAACAACTGTTTGTGTTTGATCATAATAACTGAACTGAGCAGCATTACCAACTGTTTGTGTTTTATCATAATAACTGAACTGAGCAGCATTAACAGCTGTTTGTGTTTTATCATAATAACTGAACTGAGCAGCATTACCAACTGTTTGTGTTGTATCATAATAACTGAACTGAGCAGCATTAACAGCTGTTTGTGTTGTATCATAATAACTGAACTGAGCAGCATTACCAACTGTTTGTGTTTTATCATAATAACTGAACTGAGCAGCATTAACAGCCGTTTGTGTTTTATCATAATAACTGAACTGAGCAGCATTACCAACTGTTTGTGTTGTATCATAATAACTGAACTGAGCAGAGGGCGAGTCGGCCCGGCAGGTGGCTGTATGGGCTGATGAAGTTTATACCGCCGCAGGATGGAATTTTGCGGCGACCAGTATCATTGCTCAGTTGGCTGCTTTTCTGTCCACAATGGTGTCGGGTAGTGGGGCCTTAGGGCCAGCCGACGTCGAAAACATTGCCCGTGTTTTTGAGGTTATACAGCTTTTAACCCAGTCCCAGGGAGGACTAGGATGCTGTCAACACTTGTTCACAGACATCTTTGGTTGGAGCAGTCTTCCTTTGAGGAGGAGAAAAGGCTTCTCCTCCTCAGGGCTCCCCTCTCCGCAGAGGGACTCTTTGGTCTTTCCGCAGGAGCGCAGGCGGTATTTGACCTGGGCCCCACACCGCCTCACACCACGCAGCCAGAGGTGAGGGCGCGGCCTCGCCAGCGGCTGTGGCGAGGCCCCCGACCAGCGGCCATGTTTCCCCCGCCTGAGGTACCCTGGGCACAAAGACAACAGGTGATCACTATCGCGGTTTACGCGGGTAAGTGGCGTGCTTTTCAAGAGTGGTGTAAGGTTGGGGGCCTGGATCCGGTGTCCTGCCCCCTGGACGCTGTTCTTTCCTTCCTCCAGTCCATCCTGAATAGACTGTCGGCCTCGACAGTGAGGGTATACGCCGCAGCTATATCCTCTTGTCATGTGGGTTTTGGGGGCGGTACGATGTTCAGCCACCCTCTTGTCAAACGTTTCCTGCTTGGCGCTCGGCGTCTCAAGCCTGTGGGACGTTCTCTGTCTCCGAGTTGGGACGTCCACCTGGTCCTGGGCCGGTGTGTCGGAGGCCCCGTTTGAGCCTCTTGAGCAGGCGTCTTTGGAGCAGCTGTCTTTTAAGACCGCGTTCCTTTTGGCCATCTCCTCCGCTAAGCGCGTGGGTGAGCTGTGTGCTCTCTCGGTGCGGCCTGAGTGCCTGTCTATTCGGGCCGATAGCGGTGCGACTCTGAGGCCTAATCCAGTCTTCGTGCCAAAGAATATCCGGAGCTCTTTTCGCTCCAGGGATATTGTGGTTCGGGCGTTTCATCCGCCTCCTCACGCTAGTGGGTTGGAGGCAAGCCTTCACCTGTCATGTCCTGTCCGTGCTTTGGGGGTTTACCTCAGTCGCACGCAGGATCTCAGGGCTTCCGATCAACTGTTTGTTTGGTACGGTGGCCCGCGTGCGGGTGAAGCGCTGTCCAAGCAGCGCCTAGGGGTGCCACCCGTCCCTTAAAATACGGAATCGTCCCGTAATTGGAAACTAAAAGACGCGTTCCGTATTGAACTGATACGGGACGCCTTTTGTCCCGTATTTTAAGGTTGCCAGTTTAGTGAGAGAAATGAGCCAGCCGACCTACAAAAACAAGCAAAAGTGTGTCCAAAAGTTGCGGAAAATAAACAGACATGGCAACTCGGGTATGGTGGGCGTGCGCTCAGCAGCTCACCGACCAATGAGAATTAGCGCTTTCACGTTGCAAGGAAGAGTTCTGTGCCGTTGTGCCAATCAGAGAGTCTGTGCGCTGCATGATATATTTTCGAAGTCGCTTTGAAATGATTGTCTACAGCAGACACTGTGACTCCACCACGTCCTAAAAAGACAAAACGCCTCCAGAAGTACAGACCTGAGTGGGACGAGGCAAACTACTGGCGTGATAGTCAGTGGAGATGTTTACAAAGCAAACTGCAAAGTATGTAGGTGTGTGTTTTCTGTGGCGCATTGTGGACTGACTGACATCAGACAGCATGCATCAGGAGAACAACATTCCTGAAATATCAGAACGCAAAGGACACAAGCACAGGTTTCACAGTTCTTCATGACTGAAACATCTCCTGAGATTGATTCGGTATGGGATATTACATCTTATTTATCTAGTTGTGTTTTAACTAGATGTCAGTATTTCTATTTACCAGCCCTGGCAGCCAGGAGCCTACTCTTCTTTGCACTTTCTTTTTTATTAATCTTTTAATTTGGGTCACACACGTGTTTCATTGTAATATAAATTGTCCTCTTTCAGTAAAAGTGTTCCCAGGCTTTGTTTTTACAGCACTTTATATGCATACAGTATTATGCTCAAGTTGAGGCTATAGTTCAGCCAATTTATTTAAACAATGTTAAATGCAAATAAAGCACTTTAAACTTTAAGTATGACTAAATGCTTTCTTGACTATATATAGTAACAGTTCCAAAATGCATAGATTTCTATGTATTCTAGGGGTTTGGGTGGCTAGCTCTTTTTAATATAAATGTCATAGATTGTTTTATTTAGATTTCATAGATTTCTATGCATTTCAGGAGTTTGGGGGGCTGGCTCCCCAAAATAATTAAATAACATAACCCTAACCCTAACCCTAAAACCGAAATAAAGTAAAGTAACAAAATCCAGCCATTTTTGCCCAAAAAACGCCCCAAAACTGCCCAAAGAATTGTCTCGATGATAGATGTCCCTTATTTCTACTGGTCAAAGGTGGCAACCCTAGCAGCGCCTGTCCAGTGATGGGCAGTAGCTAGCTACAAGTAGCGACGCTACATAGCTTAACTACAATTCTCAGTAGCGTGATGGTAGCGTCGCTACTTTTGAACCAAGTAGCGTTCTCTGTAGTGCAGCTATTTTTAGAACGAAGTAGTGACGTAACGTGATGAAACGCTACACGCTACTGTCCGGAGAAACAGACAAAATAAAGATTTGTGAAAAAAAAAATCCCAGCAGAAAACCCACTATGATTGATTGGTTGGTTTAGATATGAGTATGACGACTCGCGATTGGGTAAGGTTAGGCCAAAACATTACGGCTAGGCCAATCAGAGGCAGGATAGGGCGGGACTCTAGCTCCGCAAACCAGGAAGTGCAAATCAAAACAGACCACTGAATGAATGCAATTCATGAATGAATGAATGTGTGAGGTTTTGCCCGCTGCTCACTACCTTTTCTCTGTCTTCTTTAAGCCTACTGTTAGGAATTCCCTATTCTCTGTCTTCTTTAAGCCTACTGTTAGGAATTCCCTACTCACTCTCTCTAGCCCCCACCCTCTCGTTCTTTACCCTTAGTGGCCACACCTGTTTGATATTCTATTATCTCTCGCACCTGTGGTGGCAGGCTAATTAGTCCCCCTGTGGGCTTTAAATACCAGGGCGCTTCCCCTCGTTTTGGCGTGGGGTCGTGTTGTATACTTGCCGAGTCATATTCTCTAAACATCTAGACTCTTTCGGGAGATCCTCCGTCTGCCTATGCTGTTCCATTCTCCTGCGTCGAGATGTTTTGCTCCAGCCTTCGCCTGCTGTCGCCGTTGCCTGAGAGTGGGACTGGTCTGCGCTCCCTAGACTTCCACGGGAGGCATCCCAGTCATCCACTTCTGACCCCCCGCGCAGCTGTCGTCCTGACGCACATCCAGACCAGCGCAGACGCTCTCCAGTCCTCAGCGCGCTACGCGCATCTTCCAAGGACGCTCGAGCTTGGCACGCTCTCCAGACCAGCGCGCAACGCGCATCTTCCAAGAACCCTCGAGCTTGGACGCTCTCCAGTCCTCAGCGCGCAACGCGCATCTTCCAAGGACGCTCGAGCTTGGCACGCTCTCCAGACCAGCGCGCTACGCGCATCTTCCAAGAACCCTCGAGCTTGGCACGCTCTCCAGACCAGCGCGCAACGCGCATCTCCTAGACCTTCGAGCTTGGCACGCTCTCCCGACCAGCGCGCAGATGCGCATCTCCTAGACCTTCGAGCTTGGCACGCTCCCCAGACCAGCGCGCTGGAGCGCATCTTCCAGACCTTCGTGCTTGGCGCACTCCTCCTCGCAGACGCACCCCGAGGCGTCTCTCTGTTCCGACGCGCACACCAAGGTGTGGCGCGCACTCTGTTCCTCGGCTCCGACAGCGGCTACCCGGTGGACGACATCCTCGCCACCGCCACTGTTCCGACGCGCACACCAAGGTGTGGCGCGCACTCTGTTCCTCGGCTCCGACAGTGGCTACCCGGTGGACGACATCCTCGCCACCGCCACTGTTCCAGCTCCCTGTTCCGACGCGCACACCAAGGTGTGGCGCGCACTCTGTTCCTCGGCTCCGACAGCGGCTACCCGGTGGACGACATCCTCGCCACCGCCACTGTTCCAGCTCCCTGTTCCGACGCGCACACCAAGGTGTGGCGCGCACTCTGTTCCTCGGCTCCGACAGTAGCTACCCGGTGGACGACATCCTCGCCACCGCCACTGTTCCAGCTCCCTGTTCCGACGCGCACACCAAGGTGTGGCGCGCACTCTGTTCCTCGGCTCCGACAGCGGCTACCCGGTGGACGATGCCCTCGTCACCGCCACTGTTCCAGCACTCTGTTCCTCGGCTCCGACAGCGGCTACCCGGTGGACGATGCCCTCGTCACCGCCACTGTTCCAGCACTCTCTCCCTCGGCTCGGACAGCCAGCCGCCCCGGTGGCGATGCCTTCGTTCCCGCTGCTGCCCCCGTACCTTTACGCATACGCCTGGGTGAGTTTTGATTGTGATGTCACTCACTCAGCGTAGTGCCCTTGCCCCCGTTCCCGCTGCTGTCCCCGTACCTTTACGCATACGCCTGGGTGAGTTTTGATTGTGATGTCACTCACTCAGCGTAGTGCCCTTGCCCCCGTTCCCGCTGCTGCCCCTTTACCTTTACGCATACGCCTGGGTGAGTTTTGATTGTGATGTCACTCACTCAGCGTAATGCCTCTTGCCCCCGTTCCCGCTGCTGTTCCTGTACCTTTACGCATACGCCTGGGTGAGTTTTGATTGTGATGTCACTCTCCCAGCGTATTGCCTCTGTTAGTTAGTTTGGACATTTCATCTCCCAGCGTATTGCCTCTGTTAGTTAGTTTGGACATTTCATCTCCCAGCGTAATGCCTCTGTTTTTGGTTCTCACTTAGAATAGTATTTTTGGACTTTACATCTCCCCCTGTGTGTTTGTCACACGAAGATATTATTACTTTGTTCACTTTGTTATTTGGACTGTTCTGCACCTGCTCTGTTTTTTCCCTTTTGTGCATTAACTCTCTCCTCTGTCCTGCAGAGCGGCCCAGATGTTTTCCCACCAGTCCCCAGTTCCTCCCTGTACCCCAGCCCGCCTCCGCGGGCCTCAGTCCCCTCTGTCCCCTCTGTTTCTAGTTCCACCTAGTTCCTGTCCCAAGTTCTCCCCATCTAGTTCCAGCTAGTCCTTGTCCCTTGTTCTCCTAGTCCCTAGTCCTCTATCCCTAGTTCTCCTAGTCCCCAGTTCTCCTTCCCTAGTTCTCCTAGTCCCTAGTCCTCTATCCCTAGCTCTCCTAGTCCCTAGTCCCTCTCCCTAGTTCTCCTTGTCCCTGGTCTACCTAGTCTCTAGTTCCTCTGTTCCCAAGGCGTTCCCTTAACCTTCCCTTAGGCGTTCCCTTACTTTCCCTTAGTGTTCCCTTTTCCTGCCCGCCTCTTAAAGGCACCTTTCCTTCCCCTCATATTATATTCCTGTATTTGTGATTCTCCCTTAAAGGGACAGTGCCCTTTTCCCTGTATTTCCCTGTTGTTCAATAAATATCTGTTTCTTGGCAAACCATCATACCTGTCTTGTGTTGTGCGATTGGGGTCGGTTACAAACCATAACAGTACGACCCCACCAAGTCTACGACCCCAGCCAGCACAGACTGTGTATGTTGAGTTTGCCTTTTTTTTTCTTGTTCCCTCTAGCTCCCCTGTTAGCCCTGTTAGCTTCCCTGTTAGCCCAGTTTAGCTTCCTTGTTAGTCCTGTTTAGCTCCCTTGTTAGCTTGTTACTCCCCTGTTTAGCTTGTTAGTCTCCCCGGTTAGCTCCCCTGTTTGCTTCCCGTTTTGCCCTGTTTGACCCCCCTGTAGCTAGCCATGCCCTGGCAGCTAACCCAGTCCCTCAGCAGAGCCCCTGTCTGCTAGCTTAGCCCCGGCTGCTAGCACAGCCTCTATGTTTATGCAGCCCTTGCTGCTGGCATAGGCCCTGTAGCTAGCCATGCCCTGGCGGCTAACCCAGTTTCCCTCTGCATGGCCCCGGCCTGCTAGCTTGGCCCCGGCTGTTAGCACAGCCTCTATGTTAATGCAGCCTTGCAGCTGGCATAGGCCCTGTAGCTAGCCAGGCCCAAGCAGCTAACCTGGTCCCTCTGCATGGCCTCCACTTTTTTGTGTAGTTTATCTCACACAGCTAGGACTGTCCTTCCAGCTAGCTTGTTCTCTCATGCTGGTCCAGCCCTGTCTGCCAGCCTAGCTCCGGCAGCTAGCGCAGCCTCTATGTTGATGTAGCAGTACAGCTAGCATAGGCCCTGTGGCTATCAGTGCCCTGGCAGCTACCCTTTCCCTCTGCTAGCCTAGCTCCGGCAGCTTGCGCAGCCTCTATGTTGATGTAGCAGTACAGCTAGCATAGGCCCTGTAGCTGTCAGTGCCCTGGCAGCTAACCTTCCCTCTGCTAGCCCTTTTCCCGGTGCTACCATGGTTACCCCTTTTGCTACCCTGCTTGCCCCTCAGTTCTCTAGACCCAGTTCCTCTAGACCAGTTCTCTAGACCAGTTCTCTAAACCAGTTCTCTAGACCAGTTCTCTAGCCCAGTTCTCTAGACCAGTTCTCTAGACCAGTTCTCTAGACCCAGTTCCTCTAGACCAGTTCCCCCAGTTGCCCCTCTGCTACCCTAGTTACCCCTCGGCGACCCTGTTTCTTTTGCTAGCCCCACTCTTGTGGTGGCTTCCCCTGCTGACTTGGCCAGTACCGTCTTGTTTTGCCCCTGCCACTCTGTCTGTATTTGTTTTGGGTCGCCGGGTGGCTCCCGTTGGAGGGGGGGATACTGTGAGGTTTTGCCCGCTGCTCACTACCTTTTCTCTGTCTTCTTTAAGCCTACTGTTAGGAATTCCCTATTCTCTGTCTTCTTTAAGCCTACTGTTAGGAATTCCCTACTCACTCTCTCTAGCCCCCACCCTCTCGTTCTTTACCCTTAGTGGCCACACCTGTTTGATATTCTATTATCTCTCGCACCTGTGGTGGCAGGCTAATTAGTCCCCCTGTGGGCTTTAAATACCAGGGCGCTTCCCCTCGTTTTGGCGTGGGGTCGTGTTGTATACTTGCCGAGTCATATTCTCTAAACATCTAGACTCTTTCGGGAGATCCTCCGTCTGCCTATGCTGTTCCATTCTCCTGCGTCGAGATGTTTTGCTCCAGCCTTCGCCTGCTGTCGCCGTTGCCTGAGAGTGGGACTGGTCTGCGCTCCCTAGACTTCCACGGGAGGCATCCCAGTCATCCACTTCTGACCCCCCGCGCAGCTGTCGTCCTGACGCACATCCAGACCAGCGCAGACGCTCTCCAGTCCTCAGCGCGCTACGCGCATCTTCCAAGGACGCTCGAGCTTGGCACGCTCTCCAGACCAGCGCGCAACGCGCATCTTCCAAGAACCCTCGAGCTTGGACGCTCTCCAGTCCTCAGCGCGCAACGCGCATCTTCCAAGGACGCTCGAGCTTGGCACGCTCTCCAGACCAGCGCGCTACGCGCATCTTCCAAGAACCCTCGAGCTTGGCACGCTCTCCAGACCAGCGCGCAACGCGCATCTCCTAGACCTTCGAGCTTGGCACGCTCTCCCGACCAGCGCGCAGATGCGCATCTCCTAGACCTTCGAGCTTGGCACGCTCCCCAGACCAGCGCGCTGGAGCGCATCTTCCAGACCTTCGTGCTTGGCGCACTCCTCCTCGCAGACGCACCCCGAGGCGTCTCTCTGTTCCGACGCGCACACCAAGGTGTGGCGCGCACTCTGTTCCTCGGCTCCGACAGCGGCTACCCGGTGGACGACATCCTCGCCACCGCCACTGTTCCGACGCGCACACCAAGGTGTGGCGCGCACTCTGTTCCTCGGCTCCGACAGTGGCTACCCGGTGGACGACATCCTCGCCACCGCCACTGTTCCAGCTCCCTGTTCCGACGCGCACACCAAGGTGTGGCGCGCACTCTGTTCCTCGGCTCCGACAGCGGCTACCCGGTGGACGACATCCTCGCCACCGCCACTGTTCCAGCTCCCTGTTCCGACGCGCACACCAAGGTGTGGCGCGCACTCTGTTCCTCGGCTCCGACAGTAGCTACCCGGTGGACGACATCCTCGCCACCGCCACTGTTCCAGCTCCCTGTTCCGACGCGCACACCAAGGTGTGGCGCGCACTCTGTTCCTCGGCTCCGACAGCGGCTACCCGGTGGACGATGCCCTCGTCACCGCCACTGTTCCAGCACTCTGTTCCTCGGCTCCGACAGCGGCTACCCGGTGGACGATGCCCTCGTCACCGCCACTGTTCCAGCACTCTCTCCCTCGGCTCGGACAGCCAGCCGCCCCGGTGGCGATGCCTTCGTTCCCGCTGCTGCCCCCGTACCTTTACGCAT
>NC_140165.1:263684193-263713724 GCF_963971535.1 Notolepis coatsorum
TAATACCTTCCTCCAAGGCTTTACATATTACGGCAGCATTAATGTACCCCAGGAAGAAACAGCTTTAACGAGACGGGAAATTAAGAGGCATGACCATACACGTTATTTTTTTTTTAAACTTTGGCCATTCTGCTGGCTCTTTTTGCGTTTATCGCTCTTTTTCTCTGGTCAAGTGTGACCGACAGAAACAGGTTGAATGGGGGTAAAGATGGGGGGAAGACACTCTGAGAAAGTTACGGCTTTGTCCGGGATTCGAACTTGCTACCCCAGATCCGTGACGAGCACGGTTGTCCCCGGCGCCGAAATAGCGCTCGAGGTACGCGGTGAGCTACTGGAGCTCCCCTGACCATACACGTTATTACACTCAAAAGAAATGAAAAGGTGGGCCCACTTTACCTAACAAAACTCCTAAACTAATGCCGGCATGTAATGTTTATGGGGTACCCCTATGAACTGTGGTTAGCAACCATTAGCTTTGCCCGTAGGCCGCGACACAATGTGTACTGTGCAATAGGATCCTGAGCACCGAAGCTCTAATGTACTCAACCAAGATGGCGGCCTCGCCGCCCAACCACTGTCCGGGTGGTAAGATGGCGTCGAGCGCTCTCGTCACGGGCGCTAGCAAGCGGGGTGGGACAGAGGGAGCAGTAGCGGGCTGAGAGCGCGTGCTGGGTGATGGCGACCTCTGCTGGACGGGACGAACTCCCGTGCTGGGCTGAAGACAGCCGGTGCAGAGCAGATGCAGAACGCCGGCGAAGATGGCTGCTGACGGCCTGTGCTGGGTCGACGCGCGACAATACTCTGGCCCTACCTTAACTGAAGCTACTCTGTGGGTCCCAGACAGCCCTCCTGCTATTCGGTTATACTGTTAACGCAACGTGGCTGGCTACACCACCGGTCTCTTCAGCGCCTCGCGCCCGGTAGTCTACTCAAGTCAGACGGAGCCGTTAGCGGCATGCTAATATACCGCACACAGTAACTACTATAACCCGATAACGTTAGATGTTAGTCTCGTTAGCTTAGACGTTAGTCCTTGGGTTCGGTTTCTCTTACTCACACACTATCACGGATACTTCTAGGATAACCCGTCACTAGCAAGTATGCTCGCTCCGGCGGGGCTCTCTGGCTTCACTTCTTTAACGGGGCTCTTCCAAAGCACCTCCTGTTGTAGCTGCGACCGTTCACGGCTACATCCAACGCCGAAGAGGTCTTCCTGTTCCCCTCACCTCCAAGTGATTCCCTCTTCCTCGTTGCTTGCTTCTCTCCACTGCTTCTCCCG
This sequence comes from Notolepis coatsorum, assembly GCF_963971535.1. Classification (NCBI taxonomy): domain Eukaryota; kingdom Metazoa; phylum Chordata; class Actinopteri; order Aulopiformes; family Paralepididae; genus Notolepis; species Notolepis coatsorum. The sequence goes on from NC_140165.1 coordinate 263,685,473, forward strand.
TACGCTCCGCCTACCACCGCCACCGTCGCCCCCTGCTGGTACCGCCAACTAGCCCCACAGGAAGCACTGGGTGGATAGAATATGATTCAGTTCATTGTTTATAATCCATATTCCAGCCGGTGAGAGAAGGAGAAACCTGCGTCATTGTTCGAGGGAATATCAATGGAAACTAGTTAATATGTCTTTGTGCACAAAGGGGAGATAAAAGCCAAGTCAGCACTTCTATAATATATAAGCCAAGTCAGCACTTCTATAATATATAATAGCCACATATTCAGGGTGCTACATTTCCCCCCACTTTGAACTTGCTAAGTCCTCTGCAAGTTAATTCAATGAAACACCAACCAACGCATGCATGAATACGGTCCTGAGACCAACAGTTTCACACATAGATCGACAGTCACACATTATGCCAACAGTTTCACACACTCCTTCATGAATTGTAAACACTGTTCAACAAACACACTCTTCAGCCCGTAGTCCTGTCCTATTCAGGGTGCTACACATATAATAGGGTGACCATATTGTGATTTCCAAAAAAGAGGACACTCAAGCCTCAAGATACTTAAATGATACTTGAAGTTTACTCAAAGATGCCTTATCATTTTAATATATTTAAAGTATGCCTCCTCTGTATGGATAGCCAATTATTATTTATATTATTTTATTTATATAACAACATAATATATCTCTAACAAAAGTTACTCAACATGCTTTATTATGCCTAAAGTAATCTATATGACAAATCTCAATTGTACAAAAAAACTTAAAAATCAACCTATAACAAAAGAATAGCTATTTTCAAGTCTTACTGGACAAAATAAATAACAAAAAGAATATGAATTAATGTTCTAAATAATACCTCTTCTGTATTAGAAAATGCAGCTTTAAAAAATATATCTTTGTATCTTTTCAATGTAATGTAAATTATAAAACAGTAACCTCACAAAGATACTCATTTAAAAGTGCACTATGCAGTTTCGGACCTGGTTACATTTGCATAACTTGCAATTAGTGTACAAAACGAATTTATTACACACATAATCCTTGATTGTATCATAAGCATCTTATGTCATCATAAATCAAGCCAAAACATAATTTTGAGGCATCAAAATAGTTTTCAATTATTTTCTTTCTCTGTCTGTATATAGCTGCATACTTCAATCGAATTCGGTCAACTTTGCCGTCAAACTCTTGCCTCGCACAGCTTTATTTTTAACGTTTTTCTGCGTCCATGTGAGCATTGAGATGCATTGAGATCTCCGGTACCTTTATTAGACACGAAACATAATGGGAAAGCTTTGCACGCGTTGCACTCCGCCTCCCATTTGTCTCGACCGGGACGTTAAATTGGGAATGTGTCTCTGCAGTTAATCTGTAAAGGTACACTTGCCTAGCATTGTGAGCAGAATCAATGCTCCGTTTGCGAGTAGAATCAAATCCGTCCGCTTCCTCTAATAGCTCCGCCCACAAAGCAGTCTTCTCTGGGATTACGTCACACGCAACAGAGTACCGTAGTATTCTGTGCAATGCGCCAAAAATAATGAAACCCGGACATTTTCATGAATTTAGAAACCCCCCCCGGACAGGGCGTGAAAAGAGGACATGTCCGGGCAAAAGAGGACGTTTGGTCACCCTACATATAACCATATAACTTTTATCTAGCCTAGCTTAGCACACGGACTGGAAGCAGTAGGGAGCAGCTAGCCTAGCTTAGCACAAGGACTGGAAGCAGTAGGGAGCAGCTAGCCTAGCTTAGCACAAGGACTGGAAGCAGTAGGGAGCAGCTAGCTTACCTTAGCACAAGGACTGGAAGCAGTAGAGAGCAGCTAGCTTAGCACAAGGACTGGAAGCAGTAGGGAGCAGCTAGCTTACCTTAGCACAAGGACTGGAAGCAGTAGGGAGCACCTAGCTTAGCACAAGGACTGGAAGCAGTAGGGAGCAGCTAGCTTACCTTAGCACAAGGATATATCAATTTATAAATGTTATATCAATCTCCCATCGGACTCTGGGGAAAATGGCAATCGAGTATATTTCCCGAATTGTTGGGACTGTCTCAGTGACCTTTATTTAACAAGGAAATCCCTTGAGATTAAGATGACCTGGCCAAGATAGCACACCATTACAAAGTGTAACCAATTATAAAAGATAGCATGTTAAAAACAGAAGAGTTACAGACAACTGACACAAAATCTAGTGTACAAAGAGAGAAATTCATGGTCACACAAAAAAAAGAAAAAAATCATGGCTATTAACACTTTGAGCTGATTTCGGGCCTCATCTATTCAATGCCACGCTTTAAAAGGTAGGAGTCCGTCACCTTGTTTGTAGAGCTATAACTATATTCTATATTATAGCTATGGATACATTACTATGCACGTACTGTGGTCTGCCCGTCAGATAGTCCACAACCCAGGACACCAGCGGGGCGGGGCCTCTACCTGCATCGCCTCCAACTTCTCACCCAGCAGTCCAGGCCTTATGGTATCAGAAGCACTGGAGAAGTCAAAGAACACAGTGCTCCCCGGCTTGTCTAGGTGAGTGTAGGCTCGGTTCAGCAGGTAGATGACAGCATCCTCTACCCCCAGTCGGGGCTGGTAGGCGAACTGGAGTGGGTCTAGGTGGGGTTTGGTCACCGGGCGGAGTTGCTCCAGGACCAACCTCTCCAATGTGAGAAGTTAGAGCCACCGGCCTGTAGTCCTTGGACGTGCTGGGACGCAGGCACTTAGGGACAGGGACCACACAGGAGGTGTTCCACAGTGTCGGGACTTTCTGCAGCCTCAGGCGGGAGGGAGGGGGTTGTGTCTGGGGGGCAGAGACTGTCTCAAACCGGTTTAACTCATTAGCCCTATCCACATCTCCACCCACTGCCCCCCCCATGGTTCGAGGCCGGTTATGGTCTGCATTCCCGTTCAAACGGCTTTCATGTTATCATCCAGTATGCCTTCCTGCTTCCTCCTGTAGTTATCCGTTATTAGTGTATGTTAACCCTTTCACTGCCGCACTACCACGCGGTTAACCCTTTCACTGCGACAACACAGACAGTTAACCAAACCGTCTGTAGTGTGATAGCAAAGGGTTAACCTTCTGTCGTGTGGTAGTGAAAGGGTTAAAAAAGCTTCTACCCTTGACCTATGTCTTGTATGTTAAAACAGTTCTACAACAGCAGACTCAAGTTCAAGTTCAAGTTCCTTTTATTGCCACACGGCCAGGCCGGTGGAATTCTACCCTTGACCTGCATATTATTAGGGGCAACAGTGGCTCAGGAGGTCAGCTGGTAATCTGAAGGTTCCCGGTATGATTCCGGCTCCTCCCAGCAGCATGTCGAAGTGTCCTTGAGCAAGACAACTAACAACGAACTGCTCCGGGTGAGCAGGTTGGCACCTTGCATGGTCGCCTCCGCCATCTGTGTGTGAATGTGAGGCATACGTTGTAAAAGCGTTATATAAATGCAGTCCATTTACTATTTACAGTATGACCTGATTTTATACTGTATATTATGTTTTCAGCAAATATCTTAGTTGGAACATCACTGTTTGTGTTTATAGGTGGAGTATTTACAGAGATCAAACGCTGCATGGAAATGAACAAACATCACCTTACTGGAGAGGCGTCACCACACAGAGGCTTCTGTACATCACCTGACTGGAGAGGCGTCACCACACAGAGGCTTCTGTACATCATCACCTGACTGGAGAGGCGTCACCACACAGAGGCTTCTGTACATCATCACCTGACTGGAGAGGCGTCACCACACAGAGGCTTCTGTACAGCATCACCTGACTGGAGAGGCGTCACCACACAGAGGCTTCTGTACATCATCACCTGACTGGAGAGGCGTCACCACACAGAGGCTTCTGTACATCATCACCTGACTGGAGAGGCGTCACCACACAGAGGCTTCTGTTCATCATCACCTGACTGGAGAGGCGTCACCACACAGAGGCTTCTGTACATCATCACCTGACTGGAGAGGCGTCACCACACAGAGGCTTCTGTACATCATCACCTGACTGGAGAGGCGTCACCACACAGAGGCTTCTGTACATCATCACCTGACTGGAGAGGCGTCACCACACAGAGGCTTCTGTACATCATCACCTGACTGGAGAGGCGTCACCACACAGAGGCTTCTGTACATCATCACCTGACTGGAGAGGCGTCACCACACAGAGGCTTCTGTACATCATCACCTGACTGGAGAGGCGTCACCACACAGAGGCTTCTGTTCATCATCACCTGACTGGAGAGGCGTCACCACACAGAGGCTTCTGTACATCATCACCTGACTGGAGAGGCGTCACCACACAGAGGCTTCTGTACATCATCACCTGACTGGAGAGGCGTCACCACACAGAGGCTTCTGTACATCATCACCTGACTGGAGAGGCGTCACCACACAGAGGCTTCTGTACATCATCACCTTACTGGAGAGGCGTCACTTCCAGTGGTGCAGTCGCGGTCACACCCGGTTACACGCCGTGTTACCAGATCACTGAGGCAGAAGTACGCGCGATCGCGCACGGATGTGTACTCGCATGTACGCGCGCACAAAAATGCGCTGTATCCATTCGTTGTGACTAGTACCCGGCCACCGTTTTACATAACAAAAAGCGCAGGTAGACTAAGTGTCTGGGTGTTGCCTATCTGAATGCATCTCCCCCTTCATTCTGTGTGACACAGGCAGTGGAGGTGAATACTAATGTGGCTCGGAATTCGTGATGGGGGTCTACCTGCTTATGATATTGAATCAAGCGTCTGTGCTGCGCGCCAGCTTTCCACGCGCACATTCACACAAATAGAGAGCAAGAAGAGCTTGTATGATAGAAAGATTGCACTTGCGTATATGCGCTTGTGTGTGTGTGTGCGTGTGTGTGTGCGTGCGTGTGTGTGTGTATAAATCAGTTCTGTGCGCATGCACGTACCCGCGCGTGTGCGTGCACGTGGCGTGGCGTGTTACCAGTTCCCATATTAGGACTGCACCACTGGTCACTTCTGTACAGTATCAGAGACACCACGAGAGATGCTTCGGCCCAGGCTATAGGTGAAGCTCTCCGGACCGACTCAAAGTGTCTGTTACCCAGTGGCCAATATTCATGGCAGCCAAGGGAAGCCAAGCATCCCCAAAAATATGACCAGTAAAAAAAAAGAATAATAAAAAAAATCTCATCTCCGTGATTTTATTGTGGATTAGAGACATCATCCAAGGGATACAAATATGATAAAATGCAAGCACTTATTTCCATCATGGTCCCTGGTGTTAAAAAACAGGACATACATCAACATAAAACAACATCATAAAACATTAAGATACAATATGCATATACAGTTGAAGATAAAAGAATAATAAATACATATGCTACCCTCTCTTTCCTATGCCGATGATCGTACATGCTTTTTGAAGCCAGTTAACCCGGGGGCCTGTTTAATGCTGCTGGGCAGGCTGTTCCACAGAACTGCAGCTGAGTAAAGGAAGGTCTGCTGGCCGTAGGAAATGAGTTTGAATCTAACCTAATCTGTGGGTCAGTTGAGAGAGAGAGGTGGTGGAAAGTAAGGAAAGAGGGAATGATTGGAGGACTGCAGGAAGGTAGGAAGGAAGGAAGGCCCTGTGCATGTATGAGGTCATGTTGTCAATGGAACTGGTAAATGGTGCATTTATATAGCGCTTTTATCCAAAGCACTTTACATTTTTGTTCCTCACATTCACCCATTCACTGACACATTCACACACCGACGGCGGAGGCGACCATGCGAGGTGCCAACCTGCTCATCGGGAGCAGTTAGGGGTTAAGTGTCTTGCTCAAGGACACTTCGACACGCTGCCCGGGAGGAGCGGGAATCGAACCGGGCACCTTCCGATCATCAGATAACCACTCTACTGTGCATGTATGAGGTCCTGTTGTAATATTTTCTTTTAAATGTATGAAAGTATTTTTTATGTTTTTCAAATGTGATTGTAAAAGTGAGTTACCATTATGAGGTAAAATATTTTGAACTGTGACTTATGCATTGCAACAACATCATTATGTATCAACATCAAGTAAGTTAGCTGTTTCACTGCCACACTACAGAAGCGTAACCGTTTGGTGGTGTGGCAGTGAAAGGGTTAAATGAGCCATGCATCAACAAATATGTGGGCGTATAGTTGTGTACAGTTAAGTATTATTAGCTATAGTTTGATTATTGGATATTGGTTTTATTGGATATTGGAGCTTGGGGACCCTGATGTAAACAAGACGAAATCTTTCTCTGGTCTGCATCCCCCTAACAATTGTGTGTATTGAGCCGTACTGTATTGTACCCATTCTGCAATCTGTTAATAACGTTTTCAATCAATCAATCAATCAATCAATCAATCAATCAATCAATCAATCAATCAATCAATCAATCAGTCTTGTCTGTGTACTAATCCAAGTCTCTAGTCCCTTTGTCCTTTGTAAGTATTTTGTTGCACGGTCACAAAGTTTTTGTGGACCCCAGGAAGAATAGCTACTGCAATCCTGTAGCTATTTGGGGATCCTAATAAACTAAACTAAATGAACCTTGCCTCAGGGGCAGGCACAAAATGAGACAGGCACAAAATGAGACAGGCACAAAATGAGACAGGCACAAATGAGACAGGCACAAATGAGACAGGCACAAAATGAGACAGGCACAAAATGAGACAGGCACAAAATGAGACAGGCACAAAATGAGACAGGCACAAATGAGACAGGCACAAATGAGACAGGCACAAATGAGACAGGCACAAATGAGACAGGCACAAAATGAGCACATAAAGTGCAGACATATAAAATCACAGTTTTTCACATTAGGATCTAACTGTTTGATATCCACAGTTTAAAGCCTGACAGTCTTCCTTCCTGTTTGATACCTACTTTGACCCTTCGAACCTCCTCCTCTCAGGGGGCAGTTCTAGGCCTGGGTCCCTCACACAGTTGAGTCTTTCTTCCTGCTTGATACCCACGTAAAATAGAATGGACAGAGTAAAATAGTGCAATCTACAGTACAATCAGCAGCGGAGTGTATTAAAATACTAAGGTGAGATGGCGGCTGGGTGGCGCAGCATACATTTCGCTCGCCACCAACGCAAGAGACACCGGTATTGAATCCGGCTGTCGGCGTTGCCTCCGGCTTGGGACGGCCGTCATACTAACTCAATTGGCAGAGTTAGCGGGTGGGAAGTCGATGGGTGGTAATCTGGACGTTGTAAACAGCGACTCCTACAGGTCGGTTGGGGCGCCTGCACAGCAGAGACAGGAAAATGGCGGGGGCAGTGTGAGCCTCCCACACGTTACTCCTCGCCAAATGAGAGTCCGTGCTGGCAGGTGAAAAGATGCGACTGGCTGCCTCCACATGTATCAGAGGGGACATGCGATGGGCTTCTATCCTCCCTACAACCGGCCAGTAGGGGGCGCATGCGAGCAACGATCAAGACAGGGGAGGGGAGAATTGGCACGGCTAAATTGGGATGGGAGAAACATAGAAAAAAGAGGAGAAAAAGTGGATAAAATAAATAAAAAATACTAAGGTGAATAGGTTTAGCTTATTTTTGAAAATATTTAGAGATCTAGCTTCCCTAATATCTATAGGTAGAGTGTTCCATAGCTTTGGTGCATAGTTTGCAGAGGCAGCATCCCTTATTTTCTTTAGGCTGTGGTTGGGATCCTTCAATAGACCAGTAGTAGATGATCGTAATATTCTAGAAGGCACATAGTTGACAAGAGAACTTGCAATGTAGCTTGGTCCTGTTCTAAATGGTACCGGAAGCCAGTGTAGGTTAGCTAATACTGGACTGATGTGGTCTCTCCTCTTGGTTCTAGTTAGTAGCCTAGCTGCCGAGTTTTTAAAGAGTTGGTGTCGTTCTGTGTATTTTTTTGGGAGGCCGGTGAGGAGTGCATTACAGTAGTCAAGTCGGCTTGAGATAACAAATTAATCAGTAGTAACAAATGAACAACAACAACCTTGACCATCGGTTGCGAAGACAGTGATTTGCACTCTGAGCATTCTCAGGCCCCGGTTGGAAATACTTCGGATTTTGATTAACTTGTGGAACCTCGAGAGAGTTTCATGCAAGCTACTGTAAGTAAACTACAGCTGACCCACCTTCTTTTTTATGCTGACGCTATTTTGGGAGTTCTAGCGTCAATAATGTAAGTAGCCTACTTTTCTGTTTTTAGCACTTTATTGTAAATCATCCCTCAGGGTAAAACTTTATTGAATATAGAAGGACGCGTCACGCAGCTCCCTAATGGTTTCATTACCTATTCCCATTTCATGCCAAGGAAAATATATCGCTTCATGTTTATCACACCTTTGTTCGGAGGCACGTCGCTGTGTATGAATGTCCGTTCTATATGCCGTAAAGTTTAAACTATTTGATCTCCGAGACACAGCCCCTTCTCAATCTAGCACCAATTCCTCCTCACGCACTGAGAGAGAGAGAGAGTGTGTGTGTGTGTGTGTGTGGGGGGGCTTAAGGTCTTCTAGCTCTGGCTTGTCACTTGAATTCGCCACGCTATGAGGCTATGCTAAATCAGGTATCTCTCAGTGGTGTGTGTGGGCTGAACGAACAACATACCGGCCCTTTGCGCAAGTTATATATTGGGAAGGAGGTGAACTGGGAGTTTTGAATACAATTCTGCACGCAAAAAAAAGTTCTGCACACGTGTTCCGTTAGTGGTTAAAGTAACGCTGTATTTGTTCCGTACACAGTGCGTACTGAACCGAAGGTCCAGTGCTGAAACGGTTCGGTACGGATAATACATGTACCGTTACACCCCTCATTTCTAGTGAATAACATTGTTAAATTGAGCTATCCCCTGTTATTTGGGGGGAGGACCCCCTGGGGGCCCCCGGACCACATGTTGAGAACCACCGGAATAAACAACTCAAAGCTGGCTCATTTAATGACGCCATGTCTAATCAACATAATTACATTTGTAATTGGCATTAAGTGGATACTCGTATGCAGACAAAGACATTTTTCTTAAAAACACATCAAAATGCATGACAATTAATCAAGCTGATATTCTAAATAGTTTAATTGAAAGGCAGAGAAAAGGTCAATGCGTGACGCACTTTCACAACAAGCAACACGATGAACTTCAACACTGCTCTGTTCAACACTTCTGTGGGTTTCTTAAAGGTCCCCTATTTTAAAAATGGCCTTTTCCAGTGTGTTGCATTGTTTTCAAGCAATGTGGGGTTTATACCAACTCTGAGAAAATGTGAAATCTGTACCAAGTGCAGTTTATGCTGTTCAGCTGTGACAAGAACTCTCCCTACTGAAATAAGCCATTCAGAATGTACTGGATCTGTGACGTGTAAGGGGCGCTGACCAATCACTGTCAAGCTAATATCGGCATACCCCAGCCTCTACTGTGTTTGTAGCCACCGCCCACAATCAACTGAAGTTCAACAGTGATTCGAGTAAGTTAGCGTAACGTAAAAATGATGAGCAAAACCGGCGAGACATGTGCTGTTCCTGGCTGCCCAGCAGCGGATACGTCCGTGCACTCGTTTCCTAACGATATCGTGCTCCGCAAGCAATGGGCCAAGTTCGTTTTTGGTATTTTTGCAAAGACGACATTGAGAATCAAGGACTTTATAATGCTGGGGTGATTTCCAGGCTGTTGCTAAAGAAGGGAGCTAGCCTGTACCAAGTCTTCGGGACCCGAACGAAAGTATTGAATCAGTAAGTACATACGTCGTAATTAGTTAATTAGCAGTAGGACCTCATTCATTCATCCGTTACCAAACGTCTACAACTATGATGCACTTCGGACTAGTGTCAGGTAAAGCAAGGAGAACGCGCATGCGAACAGACAGATTATTTGCGATAGTGGTAAAGGTTATTCCTTTTTCTAATTTGGCTAATATTTTCTGTTTCTACAGAAGGTTAACCTTTCACTACCACACTACAGACGGTTAACCGTCTGTAGTGTGGTAGTGAAAGGGTTAACATTCTGTAGTGTGGTAGTGAAAGGGTTAACCTTCTGTAGTTAGGTAGTAAAAGGGTTAACCTTCTGTAGTGTGGTAGTGAAAGGTTAACCTTCTGTAGTGTGGTAGTGAAAGGGTTAACCTTCTGTAGTGTGGTAGTGAAATGGTTAACCTTATGTAGTGTGGCAGTGAAAGGGTTAACCTTATTTAGTGTGGTAGTGAAAGGTTAACCGTCTGTAGTGTGGTAGTGAAAGGGTTAACCTTCTGTAGTGTGGTAGTGAAAGGTTAACCTTCTGTAGTGTGGTAGTGAAAGGGTTAACCTTATGTAGTGTGGTAGTGAAAGGTTAACCTTCTGTAGTGTGGTAGTGAAAGGGTTAACCTTCTGTAGTGTGGTAGTGAAAGGGTTCATCTTGGACTGATTCCTGTTGTTAACGCTAATAACGTGTAAACAAAGTGTAGTGTAGTACAGTTCTCCCACCACCCAACACTGTGTAATGTGATGTTAGGGCAGATACGATCAGATAAGATATTCCTTTATTGATCCCCTTGGGGAAATTCGGGAAGTCTAATGTGGGTTTGTTTTGATAAGAAAGAAACGGGGGAACAGCCGTCACAGGAAGTCTATTTGTAGCGATGGCGGCACGGACGGTTTAGTTCGGCATTTATCCAAACGACACACCGTTAAATTGAAACACTTTGCCGTTTTCAATTGTTTGCAGCCCAGCGACTCTGCCCCTCAGCGCTGTTTGTTGCTACAGTAGATGTTTGTTGCAGAGCAATACAAGCAACGTAATGACTTGAAACGTAGGCTTGTCTACGGGTTTAGCCTAATGGTTCCTAGTGAGATCGAACCGACTCACTTTGCACAGGATCACAGAGAGATACATACAGTACATGCTAATACAAAACACAACGCTAATGATGGAAGTACTATTAATAACACTAAAGGGACGACACAATAACTACTACTAATAACACATACAGAGAGATACAGAAGAAGAGAGACAGAGAGATGAAGAGGAAGAGAGACAGAGAGATGAAGAGGAAGAGAGACATAGAGTTAAAGAGACACATACAGAGAGATAACGAGGGAGGGAGAGACTCTGAACTCTGAAGCCATTGTACTGCTCAGTTGACCGCTATAATGTTAGAGGGTTTGACATTTTGTTCTGTGAATTCAGTACTTTTTATAGATCACTGCATCACTGCATCACCAACCACTGCACTGCTGAACTCAGCACAGCCAACGCACAGCCGTCCCAAGCTATATGTCACATCCATACAGCTAATTAGAGATAGAAAGTGAGGGAGGAGAGAGAGAGAGAGAGAGAGAGAGAGAGAGAGAGAGAGAGAGAGAGAGAGAGAGAGAGAGAGAGAGAGAGAGAGAGAGAGAGAGAGAGAGAGAGAGAGAGAGAGAGAGGGAGAGAGATAGTGTAGGCCTAAATTCAGAGGGAAAGAAGGAATACTCCATTAAGCAGTGAAAACCAGTCTCAGACTATTTAAATGTTTTTATTGCACTAAAAACCCTCTCTGGTGCTGACTTCAGCACAATTACCATGTACCTGCCTGAAGACCAAACATAGCCTATATGTCTCCTATACACACTGCTAATTATACCCCTGTACTCTCATGAGACACAGTTAGTAAAAGACAGAGTGAGAGAGAGCGGAAGATACACATATATTATATATTATGGCAGATATCATCCCTTGTCACTTGGTTACGTGGAGGAAAGGAGATACTATTGTCACAGGCAGAGGAGAGTTAATTGAGGAGTTGATTAGGACGGAATACACCTGTGCACCACGTGATCACCCACATCCCACACACACACATAAGACACACATAACATAAAGCCCTAGGAGAGACGGAGAAGAGTTGAGTGGAGGTGAGGAAGGAGCAGTGGAGAGAGTGTGTTATACTGAGTTTGTGAGGTGAGAGGTAGTTTGAAGGAGAGGTGAGAGCGAGGAGGTGTCCGTGTTACTGGACCCTGGACTGGCTGAGATACCCCGTTGTGTACCTGACCCTGGACCGGACGACAAAGTATTGAACATTCCCTTTTTGTACCAGAGCCTGGAACGTGTTTTGACCCTGGACTGTAGTTTGACTACTCTATTGCCCATCGGACCTGATGAAGAAACACAGAGGCAGAGAGAACATAGGCATGCTCTCGCTCTGTTCTCTGTCAGACACCAAGAGACCACGCTCTCAGGTGTGCCACTCCCTCCGCCCCTCACCCATGGACCCACCAACCCCTGGGCACCTTGGTCAAGTCCACATGCATGGAACCCCAAGCTTAGTGGGCCATGAGTGATCGACAGTTAAACACCCCCACTCAGTACCCACATCCCCACACATGAACAGTTAGGTCCTAACTAGGGTTGCTACAATATTCTGAAAAAAATGCTGCAAGGCCGCAACAAAGTTGTCACACAGTATTATGACAACGTACGCACATTTAAATTGAAGCTGACTTTGTGGTGTCAAGTGGTGACCCTGCTCATTTCCCTCATCTAAGAAATGTGCATATGACTGGAGTTAACAGTGACCTGAATCAGTACGAAGACAAGAGTACGGGATTGCTGCGGGAGTTTGAGCAGTGGTTTCAGGTCTTTGGTGAGCTGGAGACTGAGTTTGCAGTTTTTCGCTCGCCAGGCTGGCTCAGTGATTGGCCTTCCCCCTGATTCCTTGGAGATCACTATAGCCAAGCGAACAAGGACTAAACTGAACTCTATTCTTTCTTTTGAAGGCCATGCTCCGTATAATGCATTTGATGCTCTGCGAAGCTCGTTTAGTGACAGGCTGTTGATGCCTCGACGCTCTACTGAGCGACTGAGAAGGTCCTTTGTTCTTTAACAAACACCGCTAGCTCGTATTGTGAGGCTCTCTTCTCTTTTCTTTTCTTTCTACTGTGTTATCTAACTCGTACTGTATGTTATTGTTTCTTGTTTGTGTATTTGTACTCGCTGTGGTGGCAAACCATGTTTCCCCTCAGTATTAAGAATAAACCGTACCATACCACCTTATACCATAACATACCGTTTACAGTTAAGGCTGCGGATCTGCCCGTCGACATCCAACTTGAGATAATTGACTTACAATGTGATCATGATTTAAAAGACAGTTTGGCGGCATCGTACTTGGCCACATTTTATCGGTATCTTTTGCCAAGATACCCCAAATTGAAAGCCCTGGCAGCAAAGGTTTTGAGCATGTTTGGGACTACCTACCTTTGTGAACATGTTTTCTCTGTAATGAACCACACTAAAACAAAGCTGCGCTCAAGGCTCACACGCAAGCACTGGAATTATATTATTGAATTGGTTGCTACTCAGGATTTTAAGGCTGATATTGATGCACTTGTGAAGGCTAAAATATGCCAAATTTCAGGAGCAAATTAATCTGTGAGTTGACCTACTTCATGTAAGATAATGCTTCAGACACTTTTGCATCCTGAAGAATACAGTTATGTGAAAATTAAAACTTACTGTTGCCATATTTGACACTGAACATTGTGTGCAACGTTATTCGCTTGATATAATTAATCAAAATGTCGAATCTAATTAATTCCGTTTGCTCATAATAGCCATTTCGCTTAGAGAGTTGCAAACAAAAGACTTTGGGCTTTCAGAATATTTAGATTTTATCATCAAATTCAGATGATAAATATAACACTTCATGATTCACGATGACAAGCGGAACAGCGCAACTTAACCGTGCAGTTGCTCTCCTCCTCCATTTTCAAATCCTATATTTTTACAGTTTTGAGTATGAGAGCACATGGGCACGCTCAAAGTAATACTTACAAGAAATACTCTTTCTCACACACTCTCCCGCTCTTTCTCACTCTCTCTCTCTCTCTCTCTCTCTCTCTCTCTCTCTCTCTCTCTCTCACTCACTCTCTCTCTCTCTCTCTCTCTCTCTCTCTCTCTCTCTCTCTCTCTCTCTCTCTCTCTCTCTCTCTCTCTCCCTCTCTCTCTCTTTATGTGTGTGTGTGTGGTATTATGTATGTATGCATGAAGCTGTCACATTGTGTGTGAGAGAGCTTGCTGGGTGTGATAGTATATGTAATGTGTGCAGAGATTATGCACCAAAGTGTATTTGGTGGAATGACCCATGTTCATTCCATGCATGTGTCTACTCTAATACGTGTGTGTGTGTATGTGTGCATATTATGTGCACAAGAGTGTACTTGTTTGTACATGAAATAGGTGCGTGCATTTGTGTAATAGTTGTGTGTGTGTCTGTGTCTGTGTGTCTGTGTGTCTGTGTGAATGTGCATGATTGCTTTTGACGGCAGCAAAGGCCACACTCTGCTGCATGTGTATGCATGCGTACTTGTGTGTGTGTGTGTGTGTGTGTGTGTGTGTGTGTGTGTGTGTGTGTGTGTGTGTGTGTGTGTGTGTGTGTGTGTGTGTGTGTGTGTGTGTGTGTGTGTGTGTGTGTGTGTGTGTGTGTGTGTGTGTGTGTGTGTGTGTGTGAGTGTGTGTGTGCATGTGTTCGTGCATGTGTGTTCTGTTACATTAATTTGTTTAGTGAAGTGTTGTTTAATGAAGTTATGTTATAGACCACTAATAGACCACTTATAGACCACACCAGCATTGGCAAGTAAACTTTTTTTATTTAAATTTTTTTTTGTTCTGGCAACATATTCTGGCTAAATATGCCTCGTTTTATAAATGTGTATTGATAACATAGTGCTGTAATAAAACACACACACACACAATATCCATAGAAACCTGCAGTCTCCTAGGGCAAGAACTGTGGCCGCTAGAGGGTGGAGAACTTCATGGACCAACTAACCAACCGGCCGACTGACCGACAGAGTGACTTAAAGAGCTGCTAAAAAGGAATAGAGACATGTTTTTATTCTCTAGTTGATTGAGCTTAAGATACCAGGAGTAACACAAGACAACAGGTAAATACAAGCCTTATTTTTGTGGCTGTTAAAACTGGGTTCACGTCGACGTTTCTAAACACTGGAGTCAAACAGACCTATATTCTAATAGTTTTCCCCCAAAATCCTATTTTCCATCAGATCAAACTGTTCAAGAGTGTAACTTAATATACCCCCAACAGAAAGAGTGGGCTTTAAATCACTGACTAAAGCCAGTAAGATCTGGTTTCTTCCAGCCCCTGACTGGCTCCTGGATAATGTATTAAGAGTGTATCATTATCCACATGTCAATAATGAGGAATGCATTCTGCATCAATTTGTAAAACTGTGATGCGACATGAATCAGAGGTGAAGTACTTATTTGTGAGGTTTAAATATTATGTGAGCATTGGTAGATAAATTGGTAACTATTTAAACAACCTCTAGGTATTTATTTAAACAACCTCTTGGTATCTATTTAACAACCTCTTGGTATTTATTTGAAGCACCCTGCAGCATGGTAGCAGAGAGCTGAGGACAATGTGTGTTTGAGGCTTTGCTTTTAATCAGTGTGTGTTTTTAGCAGGGTGTCTCAGTGTAAATTGACCAGCAGCTCACCAGTGTAAAGTGATGATGGCGGTATTGACCAGCAGCTCACCAGTGTAAAGTGATGATGGCGGTATTGACCAGCAGCTCACCAGTGTAAAGTGATGATGGCTGTATTGACCAGCAGCTCACCAGTATAAAGTGATGATGGCTGTATTGACCAGCAGCTCACCAGTGTAAAGTGATGATGGCTGTATTGACCAGCAGCTCACCAGTGTAAAGTGATGATGGCTGTATTGACCAGCAGCTCACCAGTGTAAAGTGATGATGGCTGTATTGACCAGCAGCTCACCAGTGTAAAGTGATGATGGCTGTATTGACCAGCAGCTCACCAGTGTAAAGTGATGATGGCTGTATTGACCAGCAGCTCACCAGTGTAAAGTGATGATGGCTGTATTGACCAGCAGCTCACCAGTGTAAAGTGATGATGGCTGTATTGACCAGCAGCTCACCAGTGTAAAGTGATGATGGCTGTATTGACCAGCAGCTCACCAGTGTAAAGTGATGATGGCGGTATTGACCAGCAGCTCACCAGTGTAAAGTGATGATGGCTGTATTGACCAGCAGCTCACCAGTGTAAAGTGATGATGGCTGTATTGACCAGCAGCTCACCAGTGTAAAGTGATGATGGCTGTATTGACCAGCAGCTCACCAGTGTAAAGTGATGATGGCTGTATTGACCAGCAGCTCACCAGTGTAAAGTGATGATGGCTGTATTGACCAGCAGCTCACCAGTGTAAAGTGATGATGGCTGTATTGACCAGCAGCTCACCAGTGTAAAGTGATGATGGCTGTATTGACCAGCAGCTCACCAGTGTAAAGTGATGATGGCTGTATTGACCAGCAGCTCACCAGTGTAAAGTGATGATGGCTGTATTGACCAGCAGCTCACCAGTGTAAAGTGATGATGGCTGTATTGACCAGCAGCTCACCAGTGTAAAGTGATGATGGCTGTATTGACCAGCAGCTCACCAGTGTAAAGTGATGATGGCTGTATTGACCAGCAGCTCACCAGTGTAAAGTGATGATGGCTGTATTGACCAGCAGCTCACCAGTGTAAAATGATGATGGTGGTATTGACCAGCTCCCCAGTTGGACATTGATTAGACACTTTGATGACAGCTGTCCAGCCCCCTGGTCCTGGAGCCATGATGAGCAAACAGCACAGGAGAGGCAGAAAATACATGTTCATAGCATCTGTCTTTCTGTTTACAAGGTGGTGATGGTGATGCTTGTGGTGTTGGTGGTGATGATGATGAGGATGGTGATGGTGATGGTGATGGTGGATGGTGGATGGTGATGGTGATGGTGATGGTGATGGTGATGGTGATGGTGGTGATGGTGATGGTGATGGTGGTGATAGTGATGGTGATGGTGATGGTGGATGGTGATGGTGATGGTGATGGTGATGGTGATGGTGATGGTGATGGTGATGGTGGTGATAGTGATGGTGATGGTGATGGTGGATGGTGAATGGTGATGGTGATGGTGATGGTGATGGTGGATGGTGATGGTGGATGGTGATGGTGATGGTGGATGGTGATGGTGATGGTGATGGTGGATGGTGATGGTGATGGTGATGGTGATGGTGATGGTGATGGTGATGGTGGATGGTGATGGTGATGGTGATGGTGATGGGGATGGTGATGGTGATGGTGATGGTGATGGTGGATGGTGATGGTGATGGTGATGGTGATGGTGATGGTGATGGTGATGGTGATGGTGATGGTGATGGTGATGGTGATGGGGATGGTGATGGTGATGGTGGATGGTGATGGTGATGGTGATGGTGATGGTGATGGTGATGGTGATGGTGATGGTGGATGGTGATGGTGATGGTGATGGTGATGGTGATGGTGATGGTGATGGTGATGGTGATGGTGGATGGTGATGGTGATGATGATGGTGATGATTAAAAGTAAAGATTAAAGATTCAACTGGACTTTGAAGAAGTCTTTATTCACTGGACACATGAAAATCTTGTCATGCAGCGACACACACATGCAATGGGCGGCGCACACACAGATACACACAGATTCAATTCCGTCTCTGCGCTTGACCCATCCCGTCGTCCTTCCCCTCAAGGGCGGCCGGGAGCAGACATGGGCCCCGGAGTGGGGCAGAGCACGGGCACCGATCCAAATGCTCCTGTCCGTCTGTTCTGCATGTGTTTCCATTGAGTTTATATTCTGGAGGGGGGAGAACATGAAAACTCCACACAGAAGGGCCAGGGAGATCCCCCACCTGAGTAACTGGAAACGCGGAAACCTGCTCCCCAAGCGGGAATCGAACCCTGGACCTTTTAGCTGTGAGGCGACAGTGTTAACCCCTACACCACCGTGCTGCCTGATGGTGATGGTGAGGATGAGAGTTATGATGACAATGAAGGTGATGATTGTGGTGATGATGAATTATGATGATTATAGTTATGATGTTGGAGCTGCGGTTGTACTGGGCAGCTCCTAGTGGTCAACAGTGTCAGACTGTGGTTGTACTGGGCAGCTCCTAGTGGTCAACAGTGTCAGACTGTGGTTGTACTGGGCAGCTCCTAGTGGTCAACAGTGTCAGACTGTGGTTGTACTGGTCAGCTCCTAGTGGTCAACAGTGTCAGACTGTGGTTGTACTGGGCAGCTCCTAGTGGTCAACAGTGTCAGACTGTGGTTGTACTGGGCAGCTCCTAGTGGTCAACAGTGTCAGACTGTGGTTGTACTGGGCAGCTCCTAGTGGTCAACAGTGTCAGACTGTGGTTGTACTGGGCAGCTCCTAGTGGTCAACAGCGTCAGACTGTGGTTGTACTGGGCAGATCCTAGTGGTCAACAGCGTCAGACTGTGGTTGTACTGGACAGATCCTAGTGGTCAACAGTGTCAGACTGTGGTTGTACTGGGCAGCTCCTAGTGGTCAACAGTGTCAGACTGTGGTTGTACTGGTCAGCTCCTAGTGGTCAACAGTGTCAGACTGTGGTTGTACTGGGCAGATCCTAGTGGTCAACAGTGTCAGACTGTGGTTGTACTGGGCAGCTCCTAGTGGTCAACAGTGTCAGACTGTGGTTGTACTAGGCAGCTCCTAGTGGTCAACAGTGTCAGACTGTGGTTGTACTGGGTAGCTCCTAGTGGTAAACAGTGTCAGACTGTGGTTGTACTGGGCAGCTCCTAGTGGTCAACAGTGTCAGACTGTGGTTGTACTGGGCAGCTCCTAGTGGTCAACAGTGTCAGACTGTGGTTGTACTAGGCAGCTCCTAGTGGTCAACAGTGTCAGACTGTGGTTGTACTGGTCAGCTCCTAGTGGTCAACAGTGTCAGACTGTGGTTGTACTGGGCAGCTCCTAGTGGTCAACAGTGTCAGACTGTGGTTGTACTGGGCAGCTCCTAGTGGTCAACAGTGTCAGACTGTGGTTGTACTGGGCAGCTCCTAGTGGTCAACAGTTTGAGACTGTGGTTGTACTGGGCAGCTCCTAGTGGTCAACAGTGTCAGACTGTGGTTGTACTGGGCAGCTCCTAGTGGTCAACAGTGTCAGACTGTGGTTGTACTGGGCAGCTCCTAGTGGTCAACATTGTCAGACTGTGGTTGTACTGGGCAGCTCCTAGTGGTCAACAGTGTGAGACGGTAGTTGTACTGGGCAGCTCCTAGTGGTCAACAGTGTCAGACTATGGTTGTACTGGGCAGCTCCTAGTGGTCAACAGTGTCAGACTGTGGTTGTACTGGGCAGCTCCTAGTGGTCAACAGTGTCAGACTGTGGTTGTACTAGGCAGCTCCTAGTGGTCAACAGTGTCAGACTGTGGTTGTACTGGGCAGCTGCTAGTGGTCAACGGTGTCAGACTGTGGTTGTACTAGGCAGCTCCTAGTGGTCAACAGTGTCAGACTGGTTGTACTGGGCAGCTCCTAGTGGTCAACAGTGTCAGACTGTGGTTGTACTGGGCAGCTCCTAGTGGTCAACAGTGTCAGACTGTGGTTGTACTGGGCAGCTCATAGTGGTCAACAGTGTCAGACTGTGGTTGTACTGGGCAGCTCCTAGTGGTCAACAGTGTCAGACTGTGGTTGTACTGGGCAGCTCCTAGTGGTCAACAGTGTCAGACAGTGGTTGTACTGGGCAGCTCCTAGTGGTCAACAGTGTCAGACAGTGGTTGTACTGGGCAGCTCCTAGTGGTCAACAGTGTCAGACTGTGGTTGTACTGGGCAGCTCCTAGTGGTCAACAGTGTCAGACTGTGGTTGTACTGGGCAGCTCCTAGTGGTCAACAGTGTCAGACTGTGGTTGTACTGGTCAGCTCCTAGTGGTCAACAGTGTCAGACTGTGGTTGTACTGGTCAGCTCCTAGTGGTCAACAGTGTCAGACTGTGGTTGTACTGGTCAGCTCCTAATGGTCAACAGTGTCAGAATGTGGTTGTACTGGTCAGCTCCTAGTGGTCAACAGTGTCAGACTGTGGTTGTACTGGTCAGCTCCTAGTGGTCAACAGTGTCAGACTGTGGTTGTACTGGGCAGCTCCTAGTGGTCAACAGTGTCAGACTGTTGTTGTACTGGGCAGCTCCTAGTGGTCAACAGTGTCAGACTGTGGTTGTACTGGGCAGCTCCTAGTGGTCAACAGTGTCAGACTGTGGTTGTACTGGGCAGCTCCTAGTGGTCAACAGTGTCAGACTGTGGTTGTACTGGGCAGCTCCTAGTGGTCAACAGTGTCAGACTGTGGTTGTACTGGGCAGCTCCTAGTGGTCAACAGTGTCAGACTGTGGTTGTACTGGGCAGCTCCTAGTGGTCAACAGTGTCAGACTGTGGTTGTACTGGGCAGCTCCTAGTGGTCAACAGTGTCAGACTGTGGTTGTACTGGGCAGCTCCTAGTGGTCAACAGTGTCAGACTGTGGTTGTACTGGGCAGCTCCTAGTGGTCAACAGTGTCAGACTGTGGTTGTACTGGGCAGCTCCTAGTGTTCAATAGTGTCAGACTGTGGTTGTACTGGTCAGCTCCTAGGGGTCAACAGTGTCAGACTGTGGTTGTACTGGTCAGCTCCTAGGGGTCAACAGTGTCAGACTGTGGTTGTACTGGGCAGCTCCTAGTGGTCAACAGTGTCAGACTGTGGTTGTACTGGTCAGTTCCTAGTGGTCAACAGTGTCAGACTGTGGTTGTACTGGGCAGCTCCTAGTGGTCAACAGTGTCAGACTGTGGTTGTACTGGGCAGCTCCTAGTGGTCAACAGTGTCAGACTGTGGTTGTACTGGTCAGTTCCTAGTGGTCAACAGTGTCAGACTGTGGTTGTACTGGGCAGCTGCTAGTGGTCAACAGTGTCAGACTGTGGTTGTACTGGGCAGCTCCTAGTGGTCAACAGTGTCAGACTGTGGTTGTACTGGGCAGCTCCTAGTGGTCAACAGTGTCAGACTGTGGTTGTACTGGGCAGCTCCTAGTGGTCAACAGTGTCAGACTGTGGTTGTACTGGGCAGCTCCTAGTGGTCAGTGGCGGCTGGTCCATAGAGGATAGAGGGTGCCCCCCCCCCCCCCCCCCCCCTTGGTGGAAAGTGGTTTTGGATGACCTGCCTATACTGCTACCTACTATGCTAATAATAGTAGTAGTATAGACATATTATGTCTATAGTACTATCTACTATGCTGCTATGTCTATACTACTATCTCTACTATGTAATATGCTACTATATGTCTTGTTAAAGTAACATAGTTGGTCTAGTGACTTGATTGTCTCTATCCCATATTAAGCATTAGCTGTGGACTGAGGTAACAGAAGCCTGGAGGCCTGGACGGGAGAGAGTGTGTCTGGTCTCTAATGGGCAGCATGGGCCACTAGGCAGGGGCACATCTTATTGATCAGCCCCTCGCAATAACAGCTTGTAGGGGAGCATCCAGGGCTCAGAGTTCCAGACAATTGTATTGATATTTAATCTGAAGTTAGACCATCTACAAACTGAATTAAGTGACGAAATTGGGGGCGGGGAGATGTAATTGATTGACCATTATTTGATTGATTGTGATCTTTTATTTTTTTTTCATATCAATCATTCAATCATATCTTAAACATGTCACGTAATGTTTAGAATGTCCCTTTTGTTCTCCGTTGTTGGAAGAAACAATGGTTGCTTTGTGCAAAAAGACGGTTGCTATGCCTATGTGTTCATATATAACAAATATATCAACAACGATGTAATGGTTTTGTGTCTTACTACTGTATCTAGTAAACGAGTCCCAGTGGAACAGTGCTATCGTGCTTCTCCAGTGTTTTACCTGCTCTACTGTACCACTACACATAAATTAGCCATTTTCTTTTGAAAGTGATTGTCAGCTGCCATGCTGGAAGGAAGAGAATGTTCTTTGCATGTCTCTTGGTATCTAGGGACATATATGACCTGAGGAAATGTATTCCCAGAAATATTGTTTCTGTTACTATGCTTGAGTAAATTGTAATGAACCAAAGGAGAATATAAATGATTATTTATATTCTCCCCCCTCTTTGACAGTGAATAACACCATGCTAACATTTCAATGAAAAATCATTCAGCACCTTCTTGAGATCACGTGTACAAAAAAATCTAAGCAAATTAATAAAGGGCAGATGATTTACAGGGGGGTTTGTAGATACAGTACTGCATTTTGCCATCCGGACACATGCTATTTGAAATATGAATATAGAATATCAGGCCTATAAATGACCTTATTATGGTAAGTCATACATCTATAGCACACCTCTTCACCTCTCCTCTCCTCCAATTCCCCAACCAACCCCTGCATTGGCTCCCTCCATTTGTGCTTCTGTTTTTCCTATCACTGTTGTTCCTATCACTAACTCACGTCTCCGGTTATACTCCAGAACCCCTCCAGCTATGTTTGCCCACCATCGTAGGATCTTAACACGACAGAGATACATTCACCGCAGATCTGGACGAAATCTTGAACACACACAGTACAGTAACAAAATAATCTGTTCCTTCTGGTCCACTGAACCACGCCCCCCACACAATGCCTGTGCTGTCAATCACAGTGTACTATCCCCTCTGCTTAAAGCAGCCACATACACACCACTCAACTGCTTGAAACTATGTCTCTTCAACGCGAGATCACTCACTAATAAGGCCCTGCTGGTCTCTGCTTTTATTGTTGACAGAAAGCTAGATTTTTTATGCCTCACTGAGACCTGGCAACTGCCTAATGATTTCTCCCAGCTCAATGCATCTGTCCCTCCAGGCTATGCCTATATTAGTCAACCCCGTGGCACATTTCAGCAATTTTTTTATTCCAAAATCAATACCATTCACCTACAGCTGGCCTCATCATGCACCTCCCCATGTGATCCACCCTGGATGATCACCACCGGCCATCATTTTATCAGCTCCCTCTCCAACTTCACCCCAGCATCAGAATACACCTACTCAGAGCTCATCCGTAAAGCCAAAACCACCACCTGTCAGCTCGATCCTCTTCCCACCACCCTCGTCAAAGCCTGCCTGCCATCACTCTCACCCATGATCACGGACATAATAAATTCATCCCTTGCCTCTGGAATCGTACCCCCCACTCTCAAACTGGCTGCAATCACCCCCATCCTCAAAAAGCCTGGTGCTGACCCAGCCGACTTAAATAACTATAGGCCCATCTCCAACCTTCCCTTCATCTCAAAAACCCTTGAGAGGGTGGTTGCCGCACAGCTGCAATCCCACCTCGACACAAACAATCTCCACGAACCCTTTCAATCCGGTTTCCGTCCAACAACGTACCGAAACAGCCCTTGTCAAAAACACCAACGACCTCCTCCGTGCAGCTGACTCTGGACTTCTCAACATCCTCATCCTCCTTGACCTCAGTGCGGCATTCGACACCATCTCCCATCCAATACTACTGGACCGCCTGGCTGGCATTGGCATCACTGGTGTCGCACTCTCCTGGTTTACATCTTACCTCACTGACAGAAAACAGTTTGTTCAACTCAAGACCCACAAGTCAGGGTGTTCAACTGTTTCACTGGGTGTCCCCCAGGGGTCAGTATTGGGTCCCCCCCTTTTCAACATCTATCTCCTTCCCCTGGGCACAATCCTCCGACACTGCTATGCAGACGACACACAGGTCTACATTTCCTCCACACCCACCACTGCCCTTCCCTCCACCTCCCTCACCACCTGCCTTGAGGACATTAGGCGCTGGATGAGCACAAACTTCCTGAAATTAAATGGCAGCAAAACCGAGGCCCTACTCATCGGCTCCAAATCCACCCTCACCAAATCACAAAACACCCCAGTTCCAAATATCACCATCAACGGCTTCCCTGTACCCTTCTCCCCCGAAGTCAAAAGCCTCTGTGTCATTCTGGACGGTTCCCTCTCCTTTGCACCACACATCAAATACACCACCGGTCTGCCTTCTTTCACCTCCGTAATATCTCCAGACTCTGCCCATCCCTGTCCCAATCAAATACAGAAACCCTGGTGCATTTGTGGTATATTCTAATCAATATCTAAGGTGATTTGCAGTATAATGCGATTGCTATCTGGAAAAGTAAGAAGGTCATCAAGATTCAAATGGTCTTTCTCCACTGAGTGGAGAAAATAACTGTGCAGGCCAGGCAAAGAGGAACTATGGTTCAAACTCATTATTTATTTTGCCTCGGGGCTCAGAGTGAATTAGAAGGTTGCTTTTCACATATAAGGATTATTCAGTACATTAACACATGTTTGTACAAAGGATTAGTAAGGTTTGCACATCAAACCCAGTATGCCCCTAAAACAGTCATGTTAACATCAATGAAAATAGAGAATCTTTACTGAGCATTTTACACATGAGTAAACCTGGTTTTTAAGATAGGCATCTAAATCTATATATCACAAACAGTGATTACTCCATACAGTTTACTCACATGAAAATCAGCAGTCTCTGGTGGGAGCGGTTGGAGGCGCAGACCTGGTTGTCTGGCCTCCTGAATTAACACTGTGTTATCCTTCTTATACTACTCATGACCTCACATTTTTAGCCTGGGTTTAACCAATCTGAGTCATATTCAAATATGGAGTTGTTCCAATCAGCTGTCTTCTGGGGGGGCTTTCTGCCCCAACCGATCTCCTGTCCGTGTGTGGGCCTGTTCCTGCAGCCCCCATCTGTGTCTTCTCTGGTGTGTTGTCCTTCAGTAAACAGAGGGGAAGTCTGCTGATGGCCCCATCCTTTGCTTGATAATAAGGGAGGCCCCTTTTATCCCCTCTGGGATGAATCAGACATTTTAACCCTTTATATTATTTGATTTCCCCATATTCATGGTTTGTGTAATGAATCTATGAACTATCTAGCACTAACCCAGTACAGTCATTGCTTCTAGGTTAATACCAAATAGTCCACAAGAGTCAGCACCAACCCTTATTTACCAGACTAACACTTTATTACAACTATGATTTAAAGCTTATATGGTTTACAACAAGAGTGAAATGACACTATTATCTTCATAATTAGTTTGACATTCTGAATGATATTCAAATACCTTTTATCTAATGTGGTTTAATTAATATGATCTTGTTTATAAATTAGTTTCCATGAACTCTTAGCAAAAGCAAGTTAGGTCTGTGTTACTCTGCCTGTATTCTGTTAGGCGCTGGGTGTGACTTATATTTACATACAGTCTTAACATTTTATCAGAGCTGGTTATCTGGTCTCTGAAATCTCTTTATCATTGATCTCTTTAGTAGGGTGAGTGACCGTTCCATCTGTGGGGTGTGACTTTCGAGTTCCTTTGTTTCTAGTGGTTGACCACATTTGCTTGAGTGGGGGTTGAGAATGGCTGTCTAAATACAGTTTCAACAACCGCAGTGGTTTCATCTGGGCTCACGCTAATATCCCCCTTAGGGCCCACCAGACTCTTGCCTCATGGTTTTTCTGATTATAGACATATGGATTATGAAATCCACCGTCAATGTTACCACACATTCATTTGTCACATCCCGGATCGATTACTGTAACGCTCTCCTCACCGGCCCTCCCACCAAACTCATCAACAGACTCCAAATCATCCAAAACTCTGCTGCTAGGATTATCACCCGCACAAACTCATCCCACCACCCCGTCCTCATTCAACTACACTGGCTCCCTGTGCACTACATCACTGACCTCCTCCAAGATTACACCCCCTCCCGCACCCTCCGCTCATCCTCTACTGGACTCTTATCCATCCCCAGCTCACGCCTCAGTACCATGGGTGCCAGAGGGTTCAGCTGCTCGGCTCACAGACTCTGCAACTCCCTGCCCCCACACATCCGACAGTCGGACTCACTCTCATCATTCAGATCACAATTGAAAACCCATCTGTTCAAACTCGCATATTCACTATAACATACGGTTATCCTAAAACCATAGTTATATGAGTATAGCGAGCGCTCTGCTCGTAGTGGAACCTTATCCCTTTCAATCTAATTCTGAATACAATTTCTCCACATGTACACACCCATCCGCCTGGCCACACCCACCTCCGCTCCTCTACATAAGCAGGGACGTGGCCATACTAACAGCTCCTTCCCAAGTCTTTCACCACCGAAGGCAAAGACCACAGGGTCCTGGGTGAGTCCAAGCAGAGTGCTCGCTATACTTATATAACTATGGTTATAGGATAACCGTATGTTATATTATCGTATAGCTTACGCTCTGCTCGTAGTGGAACACAGGAGCTGAGCAGAGCGGAAGCTCGACAAATGTACCCGCTGTGCCCCACCACAACCATCAGAACCAGGGAGGACCCGAGCCCCCGGACCCCCCTAGTGGAGGACGGGAGGGAATCGGATCCGACTGTGCGAAGATGGTTTAGCAACTCAATGCACAGGGTGAGCAGCTCGTGGGACTTACCTTCACACAGAAAGACCCGCAACTACACAGGCGATACGATTCGATACGATTTGATTCAACATAATGCGATTCGGGGCGATACGATGCGATTCAACACAATGCAAAATAATGATAAAATGTTATGGTATGACAGAGGATTTGGTTGTATTCCTTATATGCAGCTTATATTATTATTAAAAATAAAATAATCTACTGTAAGACAATTTATATAAAAACTCTTGGGTGCCTATTAAGACTGTTGCACAGTACTGTGTTTTCTATCCAGACGCAAACTCACCACCGGGCGCCGCCCAGGCATATCTGACCGCCACGACCGCGGAGCCAGAGACGACCCACGACGCACGGAGGACGCGGCAATGGTGAAGCGCTGGTGAAGGGTGACGTTGTGAGCGTCCAAACCCTCCGAAGGTGCAAACATTATGTCTTAGCTTTTCTCGTAAATTGGCGAGAGAGAGAAAAATAAGATACAATGTCCACGTAGCTCCTTTCCAACAACTATTTCGGCACTAAACTCAAGTGGTGTATACATGACACTTGTCGGTGGTGAAAATAGGGAAGGAGCTGTTAGTATGGCCACATCCCCACGGATGGGTGTGTACATGTGGAGACATTTTATTCAGAATTAAATTGAAAGGGATTAGGTTCAATTTCAAGTTTCTTTATTAGTTGTCATCCAGAAGTACAGAATACTTTTATACAAAATGCTTCTTTCTGTTACGCTCCAGAGACTGTGCTAGACAAAAAAGACAAGTATAAAATAAAATAAGTATAGCAGTATAAAATAGAAGTCACGTACGTAGACACAAGTGTTCAATATGTACATATGTACAATGTTCAATGCAAGTAGAAGTAACTGAGTTACCATACAATATACTATACAATATACTAATATACAATATACTATATAATGCAAAGCAGAAATGGGATGAGGTACAATTTAGGTACAATTTACAATTTAAGGTGTACTGAGGTATGGGTTGTAGTGCAAATTATTTGCCAATAAATATAAAGTGTGTTTAGGTGTTCTAAAGTGTGTAAGTGGGTGCTGCAGTGAGTTGTTTGTTTAAAGTGAGTGTGTGTGTGTGTGTGTGGTTGTGTGTGCTGTGAGTGCATTTGATGGTTGTTGTATAGTGTTATTGTTCGTTGAGCAACCTGATGGCAGAGCGTAAGCTATACGATAATATAACCTCCATCACTGCCCAATACCCCCTGCTGTTTGTCTGTCTGTTATCTTAACTTCACTGTTTTTTATACTTCTTGTTGTTTATCTTATTATTTTCTTAACCTTGTCTTTTAACTGCCTTGCTTACTGGGCATACTCACTATAACTGCACCCTGTGTGCCACTGTTTTATATTTCATACGTTTACATTGTTTGTCTTGACACCTTTGCAAAGATCATTGTTTTAATCCTGATTGTTCTGTTCTTATGCCCTGTAGGGTTACCTTGGGTGTTTTGAAAGGTGCCTCAAAATAAAATGTATTATTATTATTATTATTATTATTATTATTATTATTATTATTATTATTATTATTATTATTATTATTATTATTATTATTATTATTATTATTATTATTATTATTATTATTATTATTATTATTATTATTATTATTATTATTATTATTATTATTATTATTATTATTATTATTATTATTATTATTATTATTATGGATCAGGCCAAATCTCCCCCTTCCAATGGTAGAGTTAAATCTGGATTTAGTACCACCAGGCGCCCGTAACAGGGCAGAAAAGACTGTGCATGAAATCTACTGTACAGTAAGTACAGTTACTTTTTTATAATATAAATAGCTCCGCCATTTTTCATCAAATTGAGATGCAGTTTTTTTTGTAGACGTTCACAGAAAGATAAGAAACAAACTATGTTCTGTTTTATGGCAATAACTTTCAGGTTTGTTCGACCCGTGAGATATAATCACGAAAATAATGTCAGAATTGTTTGCATAAGATATTTCCAGCAGTGGCTGGTATGAGCCGGGTAGTGTAGTTTCATGAAATGTTGCATGTGT
>NC_140165.1:263713924-263743924 GCF_963971535.1 Notolepis coatsorum
CAAACTGTACATTGGAATATTGACAAAACCTGTACATTGGAGGGGGTTGGGTTAGGACATTTACAGGGGCCAGTTTCGAATTGCAGTCTCCCGTAGGTGTTCTTTGAGAGTGGTTTTGAAAGTGGGTAGTGATTCACATTCCTTTACAGCTGTGGGTAGGGCGTTCCACATTGATGTGGCATAAATGCGAAACGTGTTTAGTCCCTTGTTTGAGCCGAATCTGGGTTTAACATGATTTGTGGAGCTCCCTCTGGTGTTGTGATCGTGGTATTCACTGACCTTTGGGAAGTAATTTGACTAGGGATGCTCGATATTGGCTTTTTTACCGATACCGATATTCCGATATTGTCCAACTCTTAATTTCGATACCGATACCGATACCGATATCAACCGATACCGATATATGCAGGGTTTCCCCCCAAAAAAACTGAATAATTTCAGGTAACTAATAATTTCACTGGATGCATTCAAAAGGCTTTCTAAATGTAAGCATTATCTGTGCAAAATATGATAATTAAAAAAGTAAAAATTAACATTACATATCTCTTGTTGTTGAATTAAACCAAAATGCATACTTTTGACAATAAATAAAATAAGAATTGGTTCTTATTTGCTTGCCTGGGTAAATAAAGGTTAAATTTTTTTTTTTTTTTTTTTTTTTTACCGATGCCGATATTTTCCGATATCACATTTTACTGCCGATATCGGCCGATATCGGCCGATAATATCGGTCGGCCGATAATATTGGACATCCCTAATTTTGACATGTACATGGGTACCTTGGTCGTGTAGTGTATCTTGTAGACCAGGTACATTGCAAGTTGCTGTACTCTGTCGTCTACTCTAAGCCATCCTAGGTTGTCAAAGTGGGCAGGGGTGAGGTGGGTTCTAGGAGTAAGGTCAAGCAGTAGTCTGACCAGTTTGTTTTGAGATGTTTGTAATTTTGTTTTTAGCGCCTTTGAGGTGCTTTGGTACCATGAGGTGCAAGCATAGTCGTAGTACCCTTGAATGAGTGCTCCTGCCAGAGTCTTCAGGGTATTCTTGTTTACCAGAGAGGAGATCCGGTACAATAATCGAGTTCGTTGGTTGACTTTTTTTTATTACATTGGATGCCATTTTGTCACAGGAAAGATTAGCCTCTAGGATGGAACCCATGTAGGTAATTTCATCTGGCAACACCAACACCAACACCACCACCAACACGTCACTACAGTACCAACACCACCACCAACACCGTCACTACAGTACCAACACCACCACCAACACCGTCACTACAGTACCAACACCAACACGTCACTACAGTACCAACACCAACACCAACACGTCACTACAGTACCAACACCACCACCAACATCGTCACTACAGTACCAACACCACCACCAACACGTCACTACAGTACCAACACCACCACCAACATCGTCACTACAGTACCAACACCACCACCGCTACTGAGAAACACATTGAGCAACAACTGGAGGCGAAGCAGCAGGTGCCATAGCTGTCTTCCTGAAATGGGAGATGAAGCCCAGCGCTGACTGACAGAACTCTTTTTTCCTAGTAATGTTGTGTTGCATTATGCCCCCCCCCCCCCCCCCCCCCCCCTGAGCAACCACAACAAAACCACCCTCAGTCACAACACACCATGCTTCAGTTTGTTACTTTCATCGTTCCTTGTGACAATATTGTCACCCACTGTAACTGAGAAGCCGTCGGTCTTGCTGAGTTTGTTATTTGAACCGAAGAGAATGGACTCTGTTTTGCCCATGTGTAATGATAGTTTGTTATCAGCGAGCCATATGCAGATTTTGCCTAGTTCCGAGCTGAGGGTTTTTCAACCTGTAACTTGTTCTTGTCAGAGACCAGCAGGGCTGAGTCGTCCGCAAACAGGAACAAGTTGCAGTCACAAGCTGACGACATGTAATTTGCATAAATTAGGAACAGTAGCGGTCCTAGTATGCTTCCTTGTGGAACACCACAGCTCACTGGGAGGGGGGGGGGGGGGTAGGGTACCTTTTACCTCCACCATCTGTTCTCTCCCCTCCAGGTAGGATTGCATCCAGCTCACTGATAGACTATCAAAACCAATTGCTTTTAGCTTGTCAATCAGAATGGTGTGATTGACAGTGTCGAAGGCCTTTTGTAGGTCCAGCATGACCATGCTGCAGTATTTGCCCGCCTCTTGTTTGATGTGGTCGTTTAAATAGAGAAGGCATGTGTCAGTGGAGTGGGATGTTCTGAAGCCACATTGGAATTCGTAGATTAGATTTTATTCCGCAAGGTACTTTTCGACCTGTTCATATACTATTTTTTCCATGACTTTCGAGATGGAGGTAAGGATAGAAACAGGGCGGTAGTTGCCTGGGTCTAATTTGCTGCCCTTTTTCTCCATGGGTGTTACTCTCGCATTTCTGAAGTCCTTGGGGACGTGTCCCTGTTTTATGGAGAGGTTTATTATGTGTGTGATGACTGGGGTGATGGCCGCTGCTGAGTCTCTGAGGAATTTGGAGGGGATGTTGTCATGGCCAGTGGCCTTGTTTGGTTGGAGGGCGCTCAGTTTTTTCAGTACCTCATCTGTTGTTACCATTTCCAGTTTGAAACATAGTGGCTATGTTTGTGAAGAAAGTGTTTAAGTAATTGGCTACATCCAGCTTGTCTGTGATGATCGTGTTGTCTGTCTTTATGTTTATGTTTGAGAATCTGGTTTTAAGTTTTTTACTGCAGCCTAGTTGATTATTGAGTAATTTACAAAGTTCACGTGGTTTTTAAATTTTTTTCCTCTGTTTTGTCATTGATGATTTTTTTTTTTGCAGTTTTGATCATGGAGTTTACGTCATTTCTTAGTCTGTTTCTTTCCAGTTTGAGTTCAGTCACGTGGGCTTGGAGTTCACTGCTCGTGCTTTTGGTAAGCTTTGACTGACTTTTATGAAACTCAGAGCATTTTTTGTCTCTGGTTTTCATAGCGGCCAGTGTCCATCCACGGCTCAGCGCGATCTTTTACCCTGGTGGTTCTTAGGGGGGCCAAGTTGTTTAGTATTGTTTAGTTGCATTGATCTGTGGGTCTGTGTAGTAGCTAATACAGAATTTTGCTGCTTAAACATATGTAGCCTATAATGTATATTCATTGATTCACTCGTATACCAAAATACATTTTTATTGAAAATTTTTGCTTTTTGCATCAAATATTGATATGCGATTAAAATGTGATTAACTTCGATCAATTAGCTATAAAGTCTCGAATCAATGGCGGCTGGGTGGCGCAGCAGACTAAGCGCTTGTCACCAACGCGTGAGACACTGGTATCGAATCCGGCTGTCAGCGTTGCCTCCGGCTTGGCCGGACGTCATACTGGCTCGATTGGCAGAGTCGGCGGGAGGGAAGCTGGTGGGTGGTATTCTGCTCGTTGTAAACAGTGACTCCTACAGGTCGGTCAGGCCGCCTGCACAGCGAGGAAGGGAGATGGTGAGGGTAGTGTGACCTCCCACACGTTACACCTCGCCAATGAGAGTCCGCACTGGCAGGTGAAAAGAAGTGGCTGGCTGACTCCACATGTATCTATCAACCCTCCCTAGACCGACCAGTGGGGGGCGCATGCAAGCAATGACCAGGAAGGGGACGGGGGAATTGGCACAACTAAATTGGGACGGGAGAAAAACACAGAAAAAAAAGTGGATACAAAAAAAATCTCGAATGAATTAGATTAACATTTTTAATCAAGTCCCAAAAGAATAAATTAAAAGTAATATTTACAAGCTCAAGACAAGGTGTGGTGTCTTCTGTATCCGTCATTAACATGGAGCAGACCGGCGGTGATCAGCCTGAACCGCGAGCAGCCGATACTCGCTAAACAACACGCTTACAAACAGTTGATTGGTGTTCATGGCTCCTGCGACGTAGAGCAGTGAAGCCTTATTGATCCGTCGCCCAGCCAATCAGCCGATCAGGCCTGAGCATGAAGGAGGCGTGTGTTATTGACCAGCTCTCTCCACTGATCCCATCCACCACCAAACAAAATGGCTGCATGGTAACGCTGATTCACCTGGTTTACATACGCTTGTGTTTTTAGGTTTTTACGAGCTTAACAACAAGTGAACAACATTTCCTCCGTGGAGGTTTTCCCTCTAAGACGTGTGTTCACATCTCCCCCATTCCCAGAAAGCTTAAAGGAACACGCCAACTTTTTGGGAAATTCACTTATTTGCCATCTACCCTGGAGTTAGACAAGCAGAAAAATACCCTTTTCGTCTCTGTGCATGCATTAGGCTTAGGGGAACAGCCGCACCGTTAGCCTAGCTTAGCATCATTCACTGGAAATAAATCAAATCAAATCAAATCAAATTTATTTATAAGGCCCGACAACACACGTTAATGGGCAGTACAAGTCTTCTTTAAACAAGTCAAGAAGAAAACATAACAATAAGTCAAGAACAGAACAAGAACACCATAAGGTACGCGAAGGTAAGGAAAAACTCACTAAAACCTAAAATAGGGAAAAATGCTCCACAGGCAGTGTGGAGGAGAGAAACCTTAGAAGGGCCATTCAAGGGGGGATCTCCCTTCTTAGATGTCGGTGATAGTAGTGTTGCAGACGGACAGTTGGTAAGCATGCACTCATGTGTGTAGTGAAACACAGATGAGTGCATGCAATAGCAACTGAACATTTTGAAAGATTAAAGATAGAGCTGATAGCGATAGCAACTGAACATTTTGAAAGATTGAAAATAGAGCTGATAGCGAATCTATTTGAGGCACAGGGGCGGCGCAAAGAGGGTTGCGTCCTCCCCGTCTTAATCACGGGACATTCAACACTCCGGTCATTGCTCAGGAACAGCCGGAGACAGGGAGATAGGGGGCGGCGCAGAGAGGGTCGCGACCTCCCCGACATCATCGCGGGACGTCCCACACTCCGGTCAGCACTCCAGGACAGCAACTCACAGGTGTAGGTGTGCCAGTGTAGCCTAGTTCCCAACAGTCACGAAATACACTCCAAATACAACTACAAAAACGTTCCTGTAATCATGTTGTGACCTGTGTATTTACCACGTGGAGAAATATTTTTTTTTATTTTTTGGGCATTTTCGTTTTCTAAGCAGATACTCAGAAAAAATTTTTGCCGAACCACTGCTGCCTGGGCGCAGTGATTTCATCACCTCAAAAGCCCTGTTGTTTTTTGAACATTCGCTCAAATAAGCGAATTTCCCAAAAAGTTGGCATGTTCCTTTAACACTTTGGTTGCCAGCCGGATATGACAAATTATCGCTTGGATGCCATCACGTTAATCAATGGGAGGACAAGCACATTTGCGAGTGATTAAACTATATCTTAAATTGTGGCTATGGGTCTAATACACCCGTCGCTTATCAATGACTTGCTTGCAGTCAACATGTACGAAACGGATTGTTTTTTCATCAGTACATTTCCGTTTTATACCGTTTTGAATACGAGTATAGTTTTCGAGATTTCTAGAAAGCAAAAAAGATTCCACGATAATAGCCATTTACTGGAATACACAAAACACATTGTCATTTTCCGACTGATTTATGAATCGTTTTCAAATAAATGCTAGGTTATCGAGAGTATTTGTGTTCTTATGCACGATACAAAAGTGGGCTGAAAAATTATTTATCCGTGCCGCGCTCAGCGCCTAACTCCACACACACACACACACACATACACACACACGTTGTGAACGCTGTGCTAAAAAAAACTCTGATTAACTCAAAACTGGTAACATAGAGTCCTTACCTCAGATCAGATGTTCTGCAAAAAGATGAATCCAATTCCTGATTGCGATTCGAAATATCGATCACATTTATTGATCCAATGTTATAGTCCAAAACAGATAATCAACGCTGCTTCCAGTCCCCTCAATGAATGCACTAGTATCAGGTTGCATGCCCCAGAAGTAAAATGTGGACCGGAGTTGTTTTTTCTGATGCAAGTCCCATCGACTCCAATCCAATGATGTGCAATACCATCCGGGAGACGATAGGGGGCGGTATTTGCCCTTTTCGAGCTCAGAGCCATTCCCAATGATAATGGCAGGCTGGATGGATGAAAAATGTATGGATATCACTAATAAAAGAAATAACGATTAAATAACGAGAAATCTCGTTATTGGCAACCAACGCATGGCGAGAAATGACGAGCAATCTCGTTGTTGGCAACAAATGTGTTAAGAAGCAAGCAGAATTGAGAGGGATCTTGATTTCTCATGGCTAGAGATCCCACTGTCGGGGATCTGTGTCGAAGGGGTATGTGTGTCTGTGGCGTCATATCCAACACTTCCATTGAACATTTACGATTTGCTGTAGCTAATTGGGAATCCTAATAAACTAAATTGAACTAAAGCTACGGTATGTGCAAAACAATGGTTGTGACCAGGAATCACCATAGAATCTTTATCCATATTTCATCAGTAATGTAGCCTGATCATTTCCTCCCTGTAGAGACGACTAGAGTACATTTTCTCTCTTGCTCTAGTGTCAGGTTGAAAATGTACACCTGTTAAGTCCATTCTTAATGAATGAATGATCATTACATTTATATAGCGCTTTTCTAGACACTCAAAGCGCTCCCCACACAGTGTCGGGTGGAAACTGCCTCCTTCACCACCACTGGTAGCACCCAACCTTGGGCTACGCAGGCTCAATGGCTGCCATACACCGACACCAGACACACAACACACTACTACACAATGGCTGAACGGCTCAACTTAATTCTAGTGTAGTGTAGTACCATGTTAGCGATCAGTGTTGTCAGTAATGTCATAAGGTCATAGCTTTATTATTGCAAAATGATTGTATAAATGTTCTCTGGAAAGTGGTTGCCAATGGTTACAGGCTGCATAATCATTTCATGCAAGACCTCTATAAGAGAACACACAAATACAATCTATATCTCTGTATACAGAGGTGAACAAAGCAATAGATTTGAACACATCAAAGCCCTGCGGACAGTCTCCTAGTCCTCCGCTTGAATCTGCACGCTCGATCACTCTCTCCCTTTCATACATGATATGACCCAAGGCCATTCCTTGTCAACTGATTGCCAGTCAGATCATGCATACATATTTGCTTGCATTCTGTCCAGTTCTATGTCTACCAGTAATGGCATTCCAAACAAGCAGAACATGAACTCATCAAATGAGCTCCACGTTGCCGTGGGTTAGGATCATTTGAGTCGGCTATGAAAGTTGGCAGAGATGTTGTTGCGGAGGTGAAATGGTTTTGGAAGAGAGAAAGCATGATTCTATCAGTGCAGGTACAGAAGCAGTAGAGTGTAGCCTTTTCTGCCGTTAGGGAGGTGGCAGCCCGCTCTGTCACCGAGTTACCTGCACAATAACTAGGCCTGTCCCCGACTAAGGGTTTGTATAGTCGACTTTGATTGGCCAAAATTTGTCGATAGTCGACTAGCAGTCGACTACACCCCGAATGCAACTTTTTTAATACAAATATATATTATAAATATATATATATTTTTTTTTATCATTCCATTTGGGCTGTGGGGGGTGCTTAATGTGTGAAGGAGTCGACTGAAGGCTTCTTGTCCTCTGCGAAAGCATGCAATTGGTCCACTGATGGATACATCTTGATATTTGTCTAGTATAGTGTGTTCATTAGACGGTTGAAATCCTCTTTCAGGGCCTCTGTGCCTGTTTTCTTAGACAGTTAGCCTCGCTGGTATGTACGCCATTAGCGTTAGCCACGGTCCTAAGCCGCTTTGCTTTTGGAAAGAATGATACATAATAAAAGAATTTTTTTAAAGAAATATTATAATCTGAGAGGTTGTCAGTCGACTACAGCTCCTTTTGATTGATTAGTCGACTATTCGACTAGTCGAGGTCAGCCCTAACAATAACAATACTCAACTTCGTTTGGTTTGATTAATCAACAAGAAGAGGTACACAGCACATACAAATGGTAAATATAATAGTAGCCGTATTTGTAGATCTGCTGTTACTAGGGATGTAACGGTACACAAAAACCACGGTTCGGTACGTACCTCGGTTATATTATCGTATAGCTTACGCTCTGCACTCTAGTGGAACCCTATCCCTTATCAATCTAATACTGAATAATTTTCTCCACATGTACACACCCATCCGCCTGGCCACACCCACATCCGCTCTTCTACATAAGCGGGGTCGTACATATTTTCACCACCGAAAAGTGACTGTATACACCACTTTAGTTTGATGCCGAAAAAGTTATTGGAAAGGAGTTACGTTATTGGAGAAAAGGAGCTGCGTTGACATTATATCTTTGTGTTCTCTCTCACTATTTTTCGAGGAAATACAGCGATAATGTCTTCGCCACCGGAGTGTCTAGAAGATGACAGTGCATGTGAGCGGCGCGGAGCGGCCGAGAAATCCGCTGTTCGCTCTAGATGGCTGAGTTCCGCTCTCATTCGCTCATGTTGCCCCCCCCCCCCCCAAGCCGCTCTCCGCTGGCTCAGCGATCAGCTTCATTTGCGCATCAAGCGCTCCCCGCTCCACAGCCCGCTCAGCAGAAAAAAAAATTTTTTTTGGAGCATGATGTAAATTAGCTTGATTTGACGAAACTACAACAGTCTGCACCCCATGGGCCCCTTAACAATTGTTTGTATTGAGCCGTATTGTATTATACCCATTCTGCAATGTTTATCCATTCAACTAGCTTCTGTCTTCCCCTATCATGTGAGGAGCAGAATTGACGGGGTTGCCCTCAGTTGTGTCATATAAGGCCCGTGTCTGTGTCTTATTGACCGGCTTCCTGCTGCTCGTCCCAGACAGCATGGAGGGAACGTCGTCTGGTGTTTTCTTATTAGAATTCACCATTGATGTGTTTCGGGTTCTTGACGTGCATATAGCGCTGGCCTTGGGTGCTTCCTATGTGGAACCACGTTTTTGGGCCGGCGCGCCTTGGTTGCCCAATTCATAGAAACGGCGTTTTTTATGCGGGCGACTAGGAAGGAGATTTTGTATCTCTACCGAGTGCCAGTGCAAGACTCGATGACTCACGTGCATCTCCGGGGGTAGATGACGGAGTAGATCATTATATTGGCGGAGGGGTCTCACGCCCATGAGGTGGGCCGCCAGGAGCATCGCATTCACGTTCTGTCCATCTTGGTGGCGCCCTCTGTGATGTTTTAGATCGACACGCATACCTACCCCCCTTTTAGGACTGGGGATGGCGGCATGACTAGGACGCAGGACTGGTTCTGGTCACCCCGGACCAAGTCAGTTAACCCGTTGTCCGCCGGGGCGCAGATCTGCTTTTCTGGTACCCCGAAGGACTTTGTGCTTTTCCGGGGGGGAAATGCCGGGTCGGTCCGGGCTTCACGGGGATTGATGTCGTGGATATGTGTGTCATGTGTATGCCACTACAGCTTGCCCATAACAGTGACATGCTTGGTCCATACTGTGTTGTACCTTGCGCTGTGTTAGGGGGCCTGGTCCTTCTCCATTGTTTCATTCCTCCCTCCCCCTGCTGGGCAGGGATGGGAGGGGGCTGTCGAGGTGGTTGCTATCAACCCCTCTAGGCATCCCTGTGTAGGTCCCGGTCCTCCAGGCCCAGGTCCGGACTCATTCCCGTCGACCTGTTGGCGTGGGTTAACCCTTTGAAAACTGAAAGACTTTGTTTCTGAGTTTTTCTTGGTGGGTTAAGGGAACAACCGCCTCCTGTTAAACTAAACATAGGGAGGTGGTTGGTTCTCCGGTGTGTTGGTAGCAGAGTCGACTCTCGGGTTGAGGCCGGGCTTGACCCCGTCTGCCCGAGAGTGTGCCCCCCGCTGGAAGGGTCTGGTTTGTTGAGGTCATGACATGGTGCACAGCATACCGAACACCCCTTCCGCCGGGTACTGTTCTTACAGTAGACCCTTTAGGCGCCTGTCTAGTCCGCAGTGCTCCAGGCACAGGTCGAGTTCTGGCCTCTTGCCTGGAACGAGGGATTGGGGGTTGTCTGGCCCCACAGTATTGTGGGGGGTAGCCTCTTGGGGCTTACGGCCATGCCAACCTGGACATGCCCGATCTCGTCAGATCTCGGAAACTAAGCAGGTTCGGCCCTGGTAGTTCTCGGATGGGGGACCCCCTTGGAATGCCAGGTGCAGTAAGCTAGAGTGCTTCAGGGCGGCATGCCAAAGGGGGGAAGGGCCTACTCTTGATTTGGGCCCTGTCCGATACGCTGGCGATGTCGGGGGTGGTGTCATCAGTGACCGTCTGGTGGGGTCCCAATGCTACGGCATCGTTGACCTCCCTGGGCCCCCTTTTTCGGGGGCATGTGAGATGCGCGCCTGAGTGGTCGCGGCTCCTTCTGTGAAGGTAAGTCCCACGATCTGCTCACCCTGTGCGTTGAGGTGCTAAACCCTCTTCGCACAGTCGGATCCGATTCCCTCCCGTCTCCCTCAAGGGGGGTCCGGGGGCTCGGGTCCTCCCCGGTTCTGATGGTTGTGGGGGGCCTCAGCGGGTACATTTGTCGAGCTTCCGATCTGCTCAGCTCCTGTGTTCCACTAGAGTGCAGAGCGCTTGCTATACGATAATATAACATATGGTTATCCTATAACCATAGTTATATGAGTATAGCGAGCGCTCTGCACTGACTCACCGAGGACCAGTGTTGTGCTAGTTACTGAAAAATAGTAACTCAGTTACTTTACTAGTTACTTCATTTCAAAGTAACTTCGTTACTGTACTAGTTACTTACACCCAAAAGTAATGAGTTACTGTGAAAAGTAACTATTTAGTTATTTAAAAAAAAGATTAAAAAAAAAGATTGCTCCCGAGTCCCATGCCCTATAGTACTCAAAATCGGTTGATCAACTTGACAGTTTCCATT
This sequence comes from Notolepis coatsorum, assembly GCF_963971535.1. Taxonomy (NCBI): domain Eukaryota; kingdom Metazoa; phylum Chordata; class Actinopteri; order Aulopiformes; family Paralepididae; genus Notolepis; species Notolepis coatsorum. The sequence goes on from NC_140165.1 coordinate 263,724,736, forward strand.
CACATCACCGAACTCTGCTAAGCAATGTGGTCTAGATACAAACACAAATCTGACACAAACAAATGTTGTCCCGAGTCATATAATAAGAAGTGCGCCGGTTGAAGGAACAGCCTTGATGTCGCCGGAGCGTTTCATTATAACCATTATAATTCAAGGGTACTACGACTATGCTTGCACCTCATGGTACCAAAGCACCTCAAAGGCGCTTAAAACAAAATTACAAACATCACAAAACAAACTGGTCAGACTACTACTTGACCTGAACCCCAGAACCCACCTCACCCCTGCCCACTTTGACAACCTAGGATGGCTTAGAGTAGACGACAGAGTACAGCAACTTGCAATGGGCCTGGTCTACAAGATACACTATACGACCGGAGTACCCATGTACATGAATACCGCTTATGTCACAAATGTATCAGTACTAAATACCTATATGTCCCTATGCCATAAATGTCATGTATGTTGTGTATGTCATAAATGTCTATATGAATTGAAAATGGGGGACCCTGATGGAAACAAGACAAACGTCTTTCTCTGGTCTGCATCCCCTTAACAATTGTATGTATTGAGCCGTACTGTATTGTACCCATTCTGCAAATCTGTTAAATAAAGTTTTCATTCATTCATTCATTCACCATCTTGCAAGTTGCAACGTTGTTTAAGATATCAATCAAAGCATTGCAACGTTAGAATAGTTAGGATATCAATTGTGCATGAAAGGACTATATTTATATTGTTTGGTTAGTATTATATGAGATTCCCTGGCAGATTTCGTACAGTCAAAATCCGTTGATCAACTTGAGTTTCACTCACCAAAGTCTGCGGTGGTTGAGATGTAGTAACGTTACGTTAGTCCAGTTGACTCCAGCAGCGCCTCAAACATGTTCTTTATCTCGTTTCCATGTTGTATATTAATTATCTCTCCAAGTAGTTGCTAAATGGTTTGTTAGTTTGTTACTGCATTCTTTGTATGTAGATTCATAGCGAGCGTTTGTTTTGTTTACAATAGAGAGGGTCTATTTCTTTCCGTAGCCGCATTTCTTGCGCACTTCTGATTGGCCAGTGGCCAGACTCGCCTCGTATCATTCTACGCGGGTGGGGATGAGGATAATAATAATAATAATAATCACTACCGCTCGCTATCAATCTACGCCGTATATAACGCAAATAACGCAGTGACGAACCATTCAGTAACGTAAGTAGCGTTACTGAATTTCAAAAGTAATGCGTTAGAGTACTAGTTGCGGCAAAAAGTAACTTCGTTTCTGTAACGCGTTACTTTGTAACGCATTAGTCCCAACACTGCCGAGGACCCCGTGGTCTTCGCCTTCGTGGTGAAAGATTTGGGAAGGAGCTGTTAGTATGGCCACGACCCCGCTTATGTAGAGGAGCGGATGTGGGTGTGGCCAGGCGGATGGGTGTGTACATGTGGAGACAATTATTCAGTATTAGATTGATAAGGGATAGGGTTCCACTAGAGTGCAGAGCGCTCGCTATACTCATATAACTATGAGCCAAAATATTTAAGAAAACATACTACACACCCCATAGTGCTCAACATGATTAATATATGGTATGAGGTAAAGAAATGTATGAAAATAAACAACTCCATGTCACAATTCAGCCCAATCTGGGGAAACGTCTCATTTAAACCAGGCAAACTGGATGCCGGATTCAAAATATGGGCAAAAGAAGGAATAAGTCAAATATCTGACCTTTACAAAGATGGGGTCTTGATACCTTTTGAGGAACTATCAATAAAATACAACATCCCAAGGAAGCATTTTTTTAAATACTTGCAACTGAGAAGTTTCATTTCCTCTCAGCAAAAACAGTCACTGGCAATTCCTACACTTTCATCTTTAGAAAAAATTATCATCAAGAACTGCAACAGCAAAGGCCTGTTATCAATGTTCTATAACTGGATTGTATCTGGTTCAGACGAGACGTCACTATCTAGATTGGAGTCATGGAGGCTGGACTTGGGAGAGGAGATCTCAAACGAGGACTGGAACAGAGCATGCGAGGAGGCTCAGACACAAACAGCCAACACTAGCTTAAAACTACTTCAATACAAATGGCTGATGCGGACTTATATAACCCCTGTCAAACTGAATAAATACAACAGCAACACACCAGATAGGTGCTTTAAATGTACCAAGGATCGGGGAACTTTTATACATTGTATTTGGGAATGTGACAAAATCAAGAAGTTCTGGGGGGAGGTGGTGAATAAAATCAAAGATATCCTGTCAGTGAATATCCCACTAGACTCCAAAATTATATTGTTACATTTATATCCAATAAATCTGAACCTGAGAACCAAACAATTTAAATTTATTGATTTTGCTATACTACAGGCAAAAAGAACAATAGCTTTCAATTGGAAGAAAATAGACGCACCCACAATCGGTGCTTGGATTAAAAACATGGCACAATGCATGTCTATGGAGAGAATAACGTATATCCTCAGGAACAATATAGAGATTTACGAGGATATATGGAAACCATTTAATGAATATCTGAGAAGGGAAGATATAGGAGGGCTGCTATAGGATGAGTCCCCCCGCTCTCTCCCGCGGTCAGCCGTGACCCGGACCCCGGGAGAGACCGGAGACACGTCAGTGAAGGTGATGTAAAGATGTCATTTATTTTTATTTATTTTCATTTTTATGTACATTTTCTTTTCCTCTTTTCAATTATTTATATTTGTGTACGAGCTATTCTAATGGAGGTACAAAGGAATGTACATATTATTTCTGTATGAGAACAGTAAAAACAAAACCAAAGATGCTAAGAGAGAGAAAAGAGGAGGGGGGAGGGGGGTATGTGGGTATATGTATAATCTTGTGGAGAAAAGGAATTAAGAATAACTGACTACAATGAAAACCTGAAATGTGTACTGTAAAACCCAACAAAAATATTGTACTAGAAGAAAAGGGAGGTTTAAAGGAAATAGAAGGATACAGGAGGAAGGAGGTTCAAGGAGGGTCCCTGGACCCATGACGCGCATATCTACCTGAGTCAGAATTAAAAAAAAATTAGAGCAAGTATTATAATTTGATATGATGGTTTAAGGACGACATACACTAAGTATTAGTACCAAATATCTGGGAAATCAACTGATGGGATTAATAGCCAAGGATGATGGGGTATATATGTATGTAAAACAAAATGCAAGGTAAACTGAGGTAAAAACTTTTCTATATATCCCTGTTCAAGGAAGATATACATATCGTCATTGGATTTTGTACAGACCAACGAATGTGCGATTACTATTCAAAGAATGACTTAGTCAATAATTGTATATATTCTTCTTTCTGCAAGAACGGTATTTTTGTATTTTTTTTTATTTTCTCTTTATGGTTTAGGCCTGTATAAGGGCGATGTACACCGTCTGTGTAACCTGAAAAGCCAAACGGTGGAAGATTGACAATCAAAGATGTTATTATTTGTATGTTTGTGAATATAAATGCAAATAAAAATTGAGTTTAAAAAAAAAAAAACTATGGTTATAGGATAACCGTATGTTTTCAAGTCACGGTTCGGTATGGTACGTTTTCGGCACAGTTTCTTTTTCACATGTTGAACGATGGATTGTTAATGTCAAATGAGCCATAGTATTGTCTCCATAGCTATAACATAGAATATATAGCCCTGCAAACACCGCAACGCACAGTGAAAATACCTATACTTTACAGTGCTGGCATACTAAGTACAAAGTTGGGAAAACAGTGTGGCAGTCAATGTGTTAACACTTTGAGCGCCGCGCTTGGTTTTCCTTTTTACCGGCTGAATGCCACCATCGGCGCCAATGTTAACGTTAATATCGCCTAATCTATGTTTTAAATTATGGCTATGTGTCTAATCTGCCCATCGCATTATCAAAGACTATTTTCCAGTCAGTGCTGTCAAGGCAGATTTTTTTTTATCGCGTCGTTTCCGTTTCAGAGCAGTTCGAAAAGCCCTCGTTTTGATATAAAAAACAGCTAATTCTGGAGCATTCTATGAAAATCGTCTTTTAGTGGAATATTCCACAACGTTGATATTCGTCTGCCTTTTTATGAATCGTTTTCAAATAAACGCTAGATGATCAATATTATACGTGCACGCAAGCACATTACGGCCGCGCACGGATAATCGCCTGGTTGATTTCCTCTCGGACTTTTACAGTGAAACCGAAAGAAGACATTTCACAAAACAGCTTATATCTTCATCAAACTTACTCTGATTATCCTACCACTGATAACATAGAGTCCTTACCTGACATCAGATGGTATCCAACTGGTATATTCCAATTCCTGATCACCATTCGAAAAAATCGATACGTGTATGGATCCAACGCGATACTGTAGATCTCCATGATCAGCGGGGATCTGAGGCTCCAGAATGAACTGTGGTAACCCCGGCTGGATCAGTGGACTGGAAAATGTGGAATACCGGATTTTTTTCCCCATTTATTTTCATTGAGTCCATTCCAAAATCACTTATGTCATCTGGGAGACGACAGGGGGCGCTTTTTTCCACAATGATCGCCGGCGCCGCTCGGCTATACTCGGGTAGGCTCAGGTGATGCAATATGATTTCAGATCGCTAAAAAAAAAAAAAAAAAAAAATCAGAGAAATCTCGTGAGTGGCTTTCAACCACCTATAAAAAACACGAGAAATCTCGTGAGTGGCACGGAAAGAGTTAAGTAAGTCTGTCAACAAATATTCTGTATTGAAATTAATAATCGACTTGTAAAAACCAAATAAATATTAGATTGTGAAAAAAAACAGCCCCCGGTGGGCGTGGGCCTGAATGCACTGCATGACGGATAGCCTGGATAGGAGACACACAACGTCACTTTCATTGAGCTGAAGACTGTGCCAGTAGTAACAAATGAACAACAACAACAACAACAACAACAACAACAACAACAACAACAACAACAACAACAACAACAACAACAACAACAACAGCAACAACAACAACAACAGCGACCATTGGTCGTGAAGACAGTGATTTGCACTCTGAGCAATCTCAAGACCCAGTTGGAAATACTTCGGATTTTGATACATTTGTGGAACCTCGAGACAAAGTTGTATGCAAGCTATATAAATTACAGCTGGCCTACCTTCTTTTTTATGCTAAGTAGCCTAGTTTTCAGTGTTTGGCACTTATCATACAACAAACTCTAAGACTCAATACCTTGGTATCGTTTGGTCAAAATAATTTAAATCTTTGATCACCAACCAGTCCACCATAATCTGTTTTCTGTTTCTATTATGATTGCACACCTATTGTATATATTGTATTTCTATCGTATTCATCATGTATTTATTATGTATGTATGATCGACGTCATCGGAAAATGAGGGCTGAAATAAAGATTGAATGAATTGATGAATGTAAGAACATAATCAATCAACATAATACCATTCAATAAAACCTCTCTAGTGGGCAGAGGACTCGATTGATCTGACAGAGAGGCCAGTCCCTCCAGAAGACGTCTCAAAGTCAACATCTACTTTGTTAAACACATGTTATGTTATCAATCAATACATAACATCAATACAACAATCAATCCGTAACATCATCAATCAATGACTTCCCACACCGCCACCCCAGTTCTGCTGCGGTCATGTGGTGGCTATGATGTCATGGTGTTATGGGTGGGAGCTTTAAGACGTCTTAGTGATGTGATGGTGTTGATGGGCGCTCTGTGTCAGCTAGCTAGGCGGATGAGAATCTAATGGACACACATAATTTACACAAACGCACACATACACTCTTGTCATATCCAAAGACTCTGGCTTCCAACTGTTACATTGTAATTGGCTGTGAATAGTGAATGGTAAATGGTAAATGGCTGCATTTATCTTGCACTTTTATCCAAAGCGCTTTACAATTTGTTCCTCACATATTACGCATTCACTCACACGTTCACACATCGACGGTGGAGGCGACCATGCGCGGTGCCAACCTGCTCATCGGGAGCAATTAGGGGTTAATTAGTGTCTTGCTCAAGGACACTTTGACACACTGCACAGGAGGAGCGGGAATCAAACCGGGAACCTCCTGATTACCAGACGACTGCTCTACCTCCTGAGCCACTATCGCCCCCACTGTCGCAAATAGTGATTGACGTTTAGAGACCCACAGTATTCATCACCAACAATGTGTGAGGTTCGCCTCTCCCTGGACCTTTAATTCCCTGTCTCCTCACTTCTCCAGCCCCCACCCTCGCGCTCGTTTAGCCTCGTCTGCTCTTCAGCAGCCCACACCATTGGACCATCTGTCATTATCTGTTTGATTGGTTCGTGCCGAACACACTCTTCTAGTTCAAGTATCAATTACCTTCACGCACCTGATGTGTATTCTAATTAGCGCCCCTGTGGGCTTTAAGTACCTCGCTCTTCCCCTCTGTCCTTGTCGGGTCGTTCCGTATCATATCTCTATCACCAAACTCCTTCGGGAGGTTCTCTGTCTGTAGGCTCCTACGGGAGTTTCTGTTTCTGTCTGTATGCTGTTTTATCTCCGGCGTGAGACGAGGTGCAAGCTTTGGCCACCTGTCGCCGTTTGCCTGGAGGGAGACATTGTACTGCGCTCTCTAATCCTCTACGGGAGGTATTCCCGTGTTCCACTCCAGACCTCCGCGCCAGATGTGCTCAAGCCTTCGCCACCTGTCGCCGTTTGCCTGGAGGGAGACACTGTACTGCGCTCTCTAATCCTCTACGGGAGGTATTCCAGTGTTCCACTTCAGACCTCCGCGCAGCAGACGCGCACCACTCAGACCTCCGCGCAGCAGACGCGCACCACTCAGACCTCCGCGACAGATGCGCTCTCCGTACCGGCGCGTACTCCAAGCAGACGCGCACCACTCAGACCTCCGCGCCAGATGCGCTCTCCGTACCGGCGCGTACTCCAAGCAGACGCGCACCACTCAGACCTCCGCGCCAGATGTGCTCTCCGTACCGGCGCGTACTCCAAGCAGACGCGCACCACTCAGACCTCCGCGCCAGATGCGCTCTCCGTACCGGCGCGTACTCCAAGCAGACGCGCACCACTCAGACCTCCGCGACAGATGCGCTCTCCGTACCGGCGCGTACTCCAAGCAGACGCGCACCACTCAGACTTCCGCGCCAGATGCGCTCTCCGTACCGGCGCGTACTCCAAGCAGACGCGCACCACTCAGACCTCCGCGCCAGATGCGCTCTCCGTACCGGCGTGTACTTCAAGCAGACGCGCACCACTCAGACCTCCGCGCCAGATGCGCTCTCCGAGCCGGCGCGCTCTCCTCCAGACGTCTAGCCTGCGCGCGCCTACTCCATCCCTGTAAGCAGCTCTGACCCTCGCCCTGTTCCAAGGCCCGAACCCTGTTTTCTCTAGTCCTCCTAGTCCTCCTTGTCCCCAGCCCGCCTCCGCGGGCCTCTGTCCCTTTTTCCCCTCTCTAGTCCCCTAGTCCTCCCTGTCCAGTCCTTCTAGTCCTCCTAGTCCTCCCTGTCCCCAGCCTGCCTCCGCGGGCCTCTGTCCCTGTTTCCCCTCTCTAGTCCTCCTAGTCCTCCCTGTCCAGTCCTTCTAGTCCTCCTAGTCCTCCTTGTCCAGTCCTCCTAGTCCTCCCTGTCCAGTCCTCCTAGTCCTCCCTGTTCCTGCCTTGTCCCTTGCCCTGGCTCTGTCCGTTAGCCTTCCCTTAGCCTTCCCCTTAGCCAGCTCGCCTCTTAAAGGCACTGTGCCTATTTTCCCAAGTTCATGTTTTCCTGTAATTTGTGTTCTCCCTTAAAGGGACAGTGCCGTTTTCTGTTGTTTTCAATAAATGCCCAGTTCTTGGCTTACTCTCATACCTGTCTTGTGTTGTGCGATTGGGGTGGGTTACAAACCATAACACAATGAGTTCATGTTTACCACAGTACCTCTGATGAAGAACCATGTAACGGCCTTCTAGGTTTTCATACTTTGTTGTCTAAAGATGGTAAGTTAGTGTTGTGTTCATTAATAGTTAAAGCCAGTAGAGGTTGAGTACTTTATTATCTAAAGATGGTAAGTTAGTGTTGTGTTCATTAATAGTTAAAGCCAATAGAGGTTTGAGTACTTTATTATCTAAAGATGGTAATTTAGAGTGTCATGTTTATTCATATTTAAAGACAGTAGCAGTGGCGGCTGGTCCATAGAGGGCACCCCCCCCCCCCCCTGGTGGAAAGAAGAAGAAGAACTGCCACACCACAGGGTTAACCCTTTCACTGCCACACTACCGAAGGTTAATGATATTGTAACTAGGGATGCACGATAATTATCAGGCCGATAATTATCGGGCCAATAATTATCGGGCCGATATCAGCAATTATGACGTCATCCCGATAAACCCGATAACGTTATTGATAGCTCTGATAATATATAATACGTTTTTTGGTTAAAAGAAATCCGGTGTGGGTGGATTTGGATGAAGGGCGCTTGTTTTTATTATAGCCTCCTCCCGTTTTGCTAGTACTGTGGTACGACTGACAGCATGTGGTTTAGGAACAGGGAGTTTTTCACAAATCCAGCGCTCCCATTCTTGGCTGTGACGTAGTCACGTTACATTCGGAGGCAGATCTGCCAATTACGTCCCACCGCTTGCACCCACCTCTTCTTCTTACCACCAATCAGAAGCTCTCGTTCGTTTATTTACCTCCGGATTGTCGGCCATTATTCTACTCGGAGCTCAGGCTAATAACGTTAGCTCCCCGCCAGCCACATTGACAAGTACCAGCGCTTATACATTACTGGCAAATGTCTTGTTGCACTTGTGGCAACGAGCGTTGTCAGCATCGACTTTAGTAAAATAGACCCAGACTTTTGAACGTTTCGTTCTGTCCGCCATGATGAGAGCAGAGCTGTCTGTACTCGGCAGCACCCGTGTGTGTGTGTGTGTGTGAGTGAGTGAGTGTGTGAGCACAGCCCGCTCATCGCGCAGGCAGAGACACCGAGGCAGGAGAGATATAGAAAACGGCCAACAAGATTAGTTTGCGACGTTTAAATTCCTCAAAAAAAAAACATAATTTCTCGAGTACCGATAGCAGTACCGATGACGTCGGAGCTTATAAATACTAAAAAAAAAAATTGATAAAAAAAATTAAATATATATATATATATATAATATATATATACATTAAAAAAGAAAAATTATAATACAATAAATATCGGTTATCGATATCGGTTATCGGCTTGAGGAGCATAAAGTTATCGGTATCGGTGTCAAAAAATCAATATCGTGCATCCCTAATTGTAACTGTTTATGCCAATATACACCTGTGTTATAAAGAGAATACCAGCCTGTGTGTCGTACATTAGGGGAGGTTTCATTAGAGTGACTTTACTTCAACATCCAATAACACAACACAGAGAAGGCAGACATGATAAGTAACAGGTCTGATCCCAGGCCAGTAGGGTCATGTCCCGTGAATCTAACAGGTCTGATCCCAGGCCAGTAGGGTTATGTCCTGTGGTTCCAGAGGTGGATGGGCTGAATCTAACAGGTCTGATCCCAGGTCAGTGGTTTCAGAGGTGGATGGGCTGAACCACAACATCATGCTCTCATGTCTCGTGGCAGTGAAGCAGGTCTCGTTGATGTGATGGTCTTGATAACATCTCCACTAACAGTGGGGATTTGGCTCAGTGGTCTCTAAGGGATAATGCATCGTCACTCGTCAAACAGCCACAAACACAGAGCAGCCTGCATTAGCTTCTCTATTGCCGACACCTATAGACATGAACCAGTCGGACGTGGGTTATGTGTGCAGGACAAAAGTAGTAAAAGTAGTTTGATGGTCATTCGTTTTGGCACGGTACCGGTACACTGTATAAATAATGAATGAATGCAAAATACTATTCCAGAATAGCAATTCTCATGCTGCTTGAATGCAAAATGTTTACTTGAAAATATAAGTTCAGACAACCTGTGGTTTTCTTTCTACCGCACAGACACAGTCAGCATTACCAGTGAGTGAGTGAGTGAGTGAGTGAGTGAGTGAGTGAGTGAGTGAGTGAGTGAGTGAGTGAGTGAGTGAGTGAGTGAGTGAGTGAGTGAGTGAGTGAGTGAGTGAGTGAGTGAGTGAGAGCGAGTGAGTGAGTGAGTGAGTGAGTGAGTGCCACTAGCCTCTGAAGCAGTGACATAATGACTTTGTAATGAGGGCCCTCCTGTGACTCGGCCAAGATAACGTTAATCAAGACCCTCTCGTGGTTTTCTTTTTCAACCAGGCTAAATATATCCCAGGGTTCCCCCGGCTGTGACAGGGGATTAGGGGCTGAGTTAGGGGGATTAGGGGGGGGGGGGGGATGGGGGGGGGGGGGAGTTACAGGAGGGTCAGAACCCTCCAAGATAGGAATTATACATGAAGCTATTGGAACCCATTCAGAAGCCATGAGCAAGGAATAAACACTATTAGAACCCATTCAGAAGCCATGCACAAGGAATAAACACTATTAGAACCCATTCAGAAGCCATGCACAAGGAATAAACACTATTAGAACCCATTCAGAAGCTATGCACAAGGAATAAACACTATTAGAACCCATTCAGAAGCTATGAGCGAGGAAGAAACACTATTAGAACCCATTCAGAAGCCATGCACAAGGAATAAACACTATTAGAACCCATTCAGAAGCCATGAGCAAGGGGTAAACACTATTAGAACCCATTCAGAAGCCATGAGCAAGGAATAAACACTATTAGAACCCATTCAGAAGCCATGAGCAAGGGGTAAACACTATTAGAACCCATTCAGAAGCCATGAGTAAGGGGTAAACACTATTAGAACCCATTCAGAAGCCATGAGCAAGGAATAAACACTATTAGAACCCATTCAGAAGCCATGAGCAAGGAATAAACACTATTAGAACCCATTCAGAAGCCATGAGCAAGGGGTAAACACTATTAGAACCCATTCAGAAGCCATGCACAAGGAATAAACACTATTAGAACCCATTCAGAAGCCATGCACAAGGAATAAACACTATTAGAACCCATTCAGAAGCCATGAGCAAGGGGTAAACACTATTAGAACCCATTCAGAAGCCATGAGCAAGGGGTAAACACTATTAGAACCCATTCAGAAGCCATGAGCAAGGGGTAAACACTATTAGAACCCATTCAGAAGCCATGGGCAAGGGGTAAACACTATTAGAACCCATTCAGAAGCCATGAGCAAGGAATAAACACTATTAGAACCCATTCAGAAGCCATGAGCAAGGAATAAACACTATTAGAACCCATTCAGAAGCCATGAGCAAGGGGTAAACACTATTAGAACCCATTCAGAAGCCATGAGCAAGGAATAAACACTATTAGAACCCATTCAGAAGCCATGAGCAAGGGGTAAACACTATTAGAACCCATTCAGAAGCCATGCACAAGGAATAAACACTATTAGAACCCATTCAGAAGCCATGCACAAGGAATAAACACTATTAGAACCCATTCAGAAGCCATGCACAAGGAATAAACACTATTAGAACCCATTCAGAAGCTATGAGCAAGGAACACACATGAGTGGAACTTATTAATTGTAGTACTCGACTAGCCAAACATTAGACGTCTAACAGTCTTGATAGAGTAGAGAATACGTGGTTTAAAGTTAGTAGAGAGGACATCAGACCTCTAGTCTGATAGAGTAGAGAAAATATGTGGTTTAATATACTTACGTATTACCTAAATATGAAGATACATTCATCATTAGTGAAGATAAGCTACTTAGAATAGAATATAGAATAGAACATGCGATGCAAACTAGTTTGGTTCCAGCTCAAAATTAATTGAACCCTCTAAAGCAGAGTGTCACACCCACACAACACTATATGTTTTGCAAAACATTAAATATCTTTGGAACCGTTTGTGGCTTTAAATTGCATCTGCATGGAGAGATTATCTTCTCTCCGTCAAAGTTGAAAGTGTATCTCTCCAGTCACCGACAGGCTATCTGGCATGAGGCCTAGAATCATCTTGAAATATCTAGATCAGTCGTGTTCTCCTCCGAATGAAGACGGCATCTAATCCACTGTATCTATCTATCTATCTATCTATCTATCTATCTATCTATCTATCTATCTATCTATCTATCTATCTATCTATCTATCTATCTATCTATCTATCTATCTATCTATCTATCTATCTATCTATCTATCTATCTATCTATCTATCTATCTATCTATCTATCTATCTATCTATCTATCTATCTATCTATCTATCTATCTATCTATCTATCTATCTATCTATCTATCTATCTATCTATCTATCTATCTATCTATCTATCTATCTATCTATCTATCTATCTATCTATCTATCTATCTATCTATCTATCTATCTATCTATCTATCTATCTATCTATCTATCTATCTATCTATCTATCTATCTATCTATCTATCTATCTATCTATCTATCTATCTATCTATCTATCTATCTATCTATCTATCTATCTATCTATCTATCTATCTATCTATCTATCTATCTATCTATCTATCTATCTATCTATCTATCTATCTATCTATCTATCTATCTATCTATCTATCTATCTATCTATCTATCTATCTATCTATCTATCTATCTATCTATCTATCTATCTATCTATCTATCTATCTATCTATCTATCTATCTATCTATCTATCTATCTATCTATCTATCTATCTATCTATCTATCTATCTATCTATCTATCTATCTATCTATCTATCTATCTATCTATCTATCTATCTATCTATCTATCTATCTATCTATCTATCTATCTATCTATCTATCTATCTATCTATCTATCTATCTATCTATCTATCTATCTATCTATCTATCTATCTATCTATCTATCTATCTATCTATCTATCTATCTATCTATCTATCTATCTATCTATCTATCTATCTATCTATCTATCTATCTATCTATCTATCTATCTATCTATCTATCTATCTATCTATCTATCTATCTATCTATCTATCTATCTATCTATCTATCTATCTATCTATCTATCTATCTATCTATCTATCTATCTATCTATCTATCTATCTATCTATCTATCTATCTATCTATCTATCTATCTATCTATCTATCTATCTATCTATCTATCTATCTATCTATCTATCTATCTATCTATCTATCTATCTATCTATCTATCTATCTATCTATCTATCTATCTATCTATCTATCTATCTATCTATCTATCTATCTATCTATCTATCTATCTATCTATCTATCTATCTATCTATCTATCTATCTATCTATCTATCTATCTATCTATCTATCTATCTATCTATCTATCTATCTATCTATCTATCTATCTATCTATCTATCTATCTATCTATCTATCTATCTATCTATCTATCTATCTATCTATCTATCTATCTATCTATCTATCTATCTATCTATCTATCTATCTATCTATCTATCTATCTATCTATCTATCTATCTATCTATCTATCTATCTATCTATCTATCTATCTATCTATCTATCTATCTATCTATCTATCTATCTATCTATCTATCTATCTATCTATCTATCTATCTATCTATCTATCTATCTATCTATCTATCTATCTATCTATCTATCTATCTATCTATCTATCTATCTATCTATCTATCTATCTATCTATCTATCTATCTATCTATCTATCTATCTATCTATCTATCTATCTATCTATCTATCTATCTATCTATCTATCTATCTATCTATCTATCTATCTATCTATCTATCTATCTATCTATCTATCTATCTATCTATCTATCTATCTATCTATCTATCTATCTATCTATCTATCTATCTATCTATCTATCTATCTATCTATCTATCTATCTATCTATCTATCTATCTATCTATCTATCTATCTATCTATCTATCTATCTATCTATCTATCTATCTATATCTTTATATTTCGCTGAGCTTTTAGCCTATAGCCAATGGGAATGCTAGAAATGGGCATGTGGGCTGGGATAACCAATGGAAAAGTCCCATTGTTTCTCCATACTCCAGTGTGCGTGTATATTTTCCCCATAACAGACTTTCACTTCCGCGTTCGGGTTCCGCAATCTGATTGGCCACTGACGTTTCTGTCTGCGCCAATCGCGTTACGCCTAGTTATGCCTCTAACAGCCTGCTAGCTAGCTAACGCCTAGTTATATCACTGGTTAAGCTTGGCGACTCTTTCGAAGTTGGTTAAGGTTAGAGTTTGGAATCAGGGCTGGTGGTCTATCGCCCTGCTCTAAGACAAACTCTAACCTTAAAGGATAACTCCACTTTTTTTTTAAATTAGCTTATTTAACATCTTCCCTGGAGTTAGACAAGAAGATGCATACCTTTTTTGTCTCTGTGCGTGCATTTTAGCTTTGGGAATAGACGCTCCGTTAGCATAGCTTAGCTTCATCACTGGAAGTGGGGGAGGACAGTAGCCTTACAGTGCCTTACAGTGTATTGCAAGGTCTGACATTGACCAAACTTGATATGCATGACCTTGGTGGGCTCTAGGTCAACTCCTGAAAAGGGGGTCAATGTCAGACTTTGCAATCAAAAGTTAGGGGGCTAATAACCCTTGCCATAATTTCAGTGCGCCCCTAACTTTTGATTGCAAGGTCTGACATTGACCCCCTTTTCAGGAGTTGACCTAGAGCCCACCAAGGTCATGCATATCAAGTTTGGTCAATTTCAGACCTTGCAATACACTGTAAGGCACTGTAAGGCTACTGTCCTCCCCCACTTCCAGTGATAAAGCTAAGCTATGCTAACGGAGCGTCTATTCCCAAAGCTAAAATGCACGCACAGAGACAAAAAAGGTATGCATCTTCTTGTCTAACTCCAGGGAAGATGTTAAATAAGCTAATTTAAAAATAAAGTGGAGTTATCCTTTAACCAACTTTGAAAGAGTCGCCAAGCTTAACCAGTGATAGAACTAGGCGTCACGCGATTGCCGCAGAGAGAAACGCCAGTGGCCAATCAGATGGCGGAACCCGAACGCGGAAGTGAAAGTCCGTTAGGGAAAATATACACGCCTCCAGTGCGCTCCGCGGGTCGGGCCTTCAGACAGACACACACTGCTTGTGTGTTACGGAGGATCAGTGTCGGCGCCATGGGGGGTCATTCGCGGGCCATGCCCCCCCAGATGGCGCACTGTGCCCCTCCAAACGTCATGGGCAATTGTTATAAAAAAATAAAATAATTAAACATAATTTTTTTTTATTATAGTAAAAGTCGGATGTTTTCCTTTATAAATAGGCTATTTAGCCTATTATTAAATGAAATTAAACAAAAAAAGTCTTAAAAGAAGTGTATGTTTGAGCGCACGCTGATTGGTGTGTGTGTTTGAATTTGTTATTGCGTTATTGGTCACGTTGAGTTGATGGGTTGGGTAGTCAGAGCGCGACTGCGTGACTTGAGTGAGCGTGAAAAGTACAATAGAGTCAGTGGGTAAAATATAACACTTGGAGACGGACATAAAATGGATATATACGAAAATGGTTGCATGCCATGCATGGTGGGGCAGGGGGGGCACCTAAGGCTTCTTCACGGCCTCCTCCCTGGTGACGGTCCTCCAACATCTAACGCTGAAGAGCTTTCGGTAAGTTAGGCGTCATGAAGACGAAGTCTGGCCAAGAAGCGCCCGGTGCTGCCGCTGCAGGTGCATCTGTCCAGTGGTGCGTTATTGAAATCATCTGGGGTGACACGCACCACGTGCACGCGCGCTCCCTGCAGCGGCAGCACCGGGCGCTTCTTGGCCAGACAGAAGCTAGCGTGGTCTATAATCATAATATGTCATAATAATAATAATGGATAATATAATGGATCGCCTATAAAATTGAGGCAGAGTTTGAAGTTGCAAAAGACCTCACGCGAAAGTGGGACACCGTCCTGAGGAGATTCAGTGCCACGACTCGCCGCCTCCAACTCTTCTCATGGGTAAGTCCTACGACTCATACTGTTTAATTTAAGCCGCCGTGCCCCTTGTTATTATTAATAATACTTTCACTTGTTAATGAATTTAAGCCCAGCCTCGGGCTATTTCATACTGTTTAATTTGTGTGTGTGAGACGCGAGTGTGTTTGTGACGTGAGAGAGAGAAAAAGAGAGAGAGAGACTGTCTTATCCCTTATGCGCACTCATGTTTTGAAATGTGTGTTGGTTCGCGGGAAATTCGTTTTCTGAAGCCTATATTTTATTTATGTATGCCCCCCCGCTGTTACAATATGCCCTCCCGTTAAGTTGGGTCTGGCGCCGACTCTGCGGAGGATAGAGAGAGGAGCTTGTCCCTGGGTTTATAATACAATGGGAAGAAGACAAAAAGGTATAATGATCAACAAGTGAGACCCTGAGCCAGAATGCTGGGACAGTGATGATGAAACTCACCCATCGATGACTCATGTGTGTGTGTGTCGGGGGTGGGGCGCTAAACTGCACGAAGATATTGGTCCAAATAAGAAGGCAACACCAAAATGTATGTATTTTCACATTGTCAATTTTTTTTACCTGAACATAACTATCCATGTTGAAAAAACAAGAATTCCCTGGTAAACTATGGAGTTAAATATTGTATGGTGTGTAATGTATGATGGTGACTTTACACTGCACCGCAGTGTACAGCTGGCTGAGGGTCGAAGAAGTAAGGCATGGGACTATTATATTATAGTTTTTCTGACTATGTATTGATGATTGATCTATTGATTGATCTAGAGTCAAATATTTTATGTGCCATGTACGGACGAATCCACATTGGAATACAGGTACAGAGCAAACACTGTGTGTCTACAACTAATCCAATACAGGAGCAGAGTAGAAACAGTACAGGAACAATATGTAAAAACACAGACAGTATAAAAGGACAAATGCTAAAATTTATATCAACATCCCCTAAAAGTGCATATAGTTAAGTGCATAGTGCATAGTGCAAGACTTCTGTCCTTTTATATGTCGTAAATTAATTGAATCAAAAATGTACAATAGTGCTAAGTAATGAATTTAAGAGACAGCATCTCTAAGGGAAATAAGATTCAGTGTGCAAACAGTCTGGTTAATAATAGACTTGGGACATCCACAAAGTGGTTTGCTAAAGTCATAAACGAAGTCCCTCCACTATATGCTAATGATAGAACTGAAGGATGTGGGTGATCAGTTCAAAAGATAGACTAGAGCATTGGTGCCAACCTTCCCCCCTCCTGTTACAGTTGGAAACCTTCTGGTCACCTTACGTAACATGCCCCAACAGACCGGAAGGTCGGAGGGCGTTTAGGGCCGTCAGTAGAGCCTAAGAGGAAATAGCTGAGCGCAGCTGTGTAGAGATTAAGTATTTAGATTAAGAAGCAAAAGACTAAAACTCCAGAAACTATAAAGAATTATTAATTAAAAGATAAAGTAGAGAACAGATCAAGACAGTACAAGCACAATGACACTAAAGAGGAGACTAATTGATCACTGTTAAAGGGAAAAACCACAGAGGGTCCTCTTAAGTTTGGAGAAAACATAACATTGTTAATTCTAGTTAATTTAGGTAATAATAGTTAAAGACCATTTCCAGCGAGAGACTAAATTAAATAACACAGGATTTAGAAAACTTAAAAATAAGACAAAGTAAGATTAAAACAAACTGTTATCCTTTCTCCTAAAACATTAATTAGATAATAGAGTTGTGCATCAAACATTATAAGGAAACTATGGCCAAAATGATGGATTTAGATAGTCTAGCACAATCTGGAATGGAACAGTAAAACAGTAAAAAGCATTTAGAAAAATAGAGAGTGTTCATATAGTAAAAATGCTAAATACTAGGAAATGAAAAGGGGTGACCCTGATGTAAACGTTGAAAAAGGGATTTTGCAAATCTAAATCCCTTTGGCAAAGTGGTGTGCTGGTGCTGTGTTGTACCCATTCTGCAAATCTGTGAGCAAGTTATTCATTCATTTAGTCGATCAAAGAATAAACTGTTTAGTCCGTTTTCATTAGAAAGAAGAAAACGTTTGAAATAAGTCATGTCATTTCCTTATTTGGTCAGATACTGCAGTTCTTTCATGGCAAGCCAATGAAAATAGGGATCGGAGTCTCTGGTCTGTGACATCACAGGGCAAGGACTCGACCACTGGGGGAGGGGTTTTGAGTCCTATAAATCTACCACAGGTTCGAGACATGAAAACACAACCACGGAGGCCAGGAGCAGATCACGAGGACGAAACGGAGAGAGCATCTTAAAGACGACCCCCAAAACCTACGCTGAAAACTATCCAATCGAGACGTGCTGCAGACGCTGATTATACATAGAAAAGTTGACAAGAACTTTAAGCTGTTTGGATCTTCCAATAAACGACGGCGAGACTGTCTTTGTACCTTAAGCGCCTGGCTCCGACTCCAAATCATTTATAAGACAAATTGAACAGAACGTGTGAGTACAAACAGCCGAGTACTAGAAAGAGATCCACTATACGATCCTGAGACTTTAGCAAATAGAATCATTGAAAAGACACGTTATATACTTGCTTTTTTAATACCAGACGAGCAGCAACTGGGATGCTGTTAAATGTTCCGTTGATGCAGTCAGAGCTTGGTAAAGCTGCATTTTCCCACTATGCTCCCTTTTTATGGAATATGTTGCAAGTAAAACTTTGTCTACAGGCACTTCCTACTGTGAATGCTTTTAAAGGTATGCTACGATTAGCCCTTTATGAAACATGTAACTGTTTTACCTGATGCTATTGTTGATGTGATTATGCTCCTTGCCACTGCACAAATGACCCTCTGTATTTATATTTGAATTGTATGTTTTTTGTTTAATGCCCTGTTTTATGTTGAAACTTGTTGTGTGCCGTGTTGGTCAGGACTCCCTGGAAGAAGAGATCTTGTATCTCAATGGGACATTCCTGGATAAATAAAGGATAGAGGCACAAATTACAGTAAAAGTGAATATAATCAAGATGCACAGACATGTGTGTGTCCTGTTACATGTAATGAGGGTCTCCCTCAATGACTACCAAGTATAAATCAAATAAATACATATATATATGTGTACATATATATGAATGAATGAATGAATGAATGAATGAATGAATGAATGAATGAATGAATGAATGAATGAATGAATGAATGAATGAATGAATGAATGAATGAATGAATGGATGGATGGATGAATGAATGAATGAATGAATGAATGAATGAATGAATGAATGAATGAATGAATGAATGAATGAATGAATGAATGAATGAATGCATGAATGCATG
>NC_140165.1:263748924-263751424 GCF_963971535.1 Notolepis coatsorum
AAAACATGCAAATGGGACTTGTAGAAGTGGAGCAATCTTCCATTTACTTATGCACTTTTAGGCAAATGTTCTGAAAATATGGCTAGGGCTTAAGAGGTTAATATGGACTGTGTTGATCTATCTAGTGGCGTGAACTAAATCTCAGCCCGGTACCGATCACCCACCACTGAAGTGCCCTTGAGCAAGACACTTAACTCCCAACTGCTCCAGTGAAGCAGCTCCTAGTGGTCAACAGTGTCAGACTGTGGTTGTACTGGGCAGCTCCTAGTGGTCAACAGTGTCAGACTGTGGTTGTACTGGGCAGCTTCTAGTGGTCAACAGTGTCAGACTGTGGTTGTAATGGGCAGCTCCTAGTGGTCAACAGTGTCAGACTGTGGTTGTACTGGGCAGCTCCTAGTGGTCAACAGTGTCAGACTGTGGTTGTACTGGGCAGCTCCTAGTGGTCAACAGTGTCAGACTGTGGTTGTACTGGGCAGCTCCTAGTGGTCAAGAGTGTCAGACTGTGGTTGTGCTGGGCAGCTCCTAGCGGTCAACAGTGTCAGACTGTGGTTGTACTGGGCAGCTCCTAGTGGTCAACAGCGTCAGACTGTGGTTGTGCTGGGCAGCTCCTAGTGGTCAACAGTGTCAGACTGTGGTTGTACTGGGCAGCTCCTAGTGGTCAACAGTGTCAGACTGTGGTTGTACTGGGCAGCTCCTAGTGGTCAACAGTGTCAGACTGTGGTTGTACTGGGCAGCTCCTAGTGGTCAACAGTGTCAGACTGTGGTTGTACTGGGCAGCTCCTAGTGGTCAACAGTGTCAGACTGTGGTTGTACTGGGCAGCTCCTAGTGGTCAACAGTGTCAGACTGGGGTTGTACTGGGCAGCTCCTAGTGGTCAACAGTGTCAGACTGTGGTTGTACTGGGCAGCTCCTAGTGGTCAACAGTGTCAGACTGTGGTTGTACTGGGCAGCTCCTAGTGGTCAACAGCGTCAGACTGTGGTTGTACTGGGCAGCTCCTAGTGGTCAACAGTGTCAGACTGTGGTTGTGCTGGGCAGCTCCTAGTGGTCAACAGTGTCAGACTGTGGTTGTACTGGGCAGCTCCTAGTGGTCAACAGTGTCAGACTGTGGTTGTACTGGGCAGCTCCTAGTGGTCAACAGTGTCAGACTGTGGTTGTACTGGGCAGCTCCTAGTGGTCAACAGTGTCAGACTGTGGTTGTGCTGGGCAGCTCCTAGTGGTCAACAGCGTCAGACTGTGGTTGTACTGGGCAGCTCCTAGTGGTCAAGAGTGTCAGACTGTGGTTGTACTGGGCAGCTCCTAGTGGTCAAGAGTATCAGACTGTGGTTGTACTGGGCAGCTCCTAGTGGTCAACAGTGTCAGACTGTGGTTGTACTGGGCAGCTCCTAGTGGTCAACAGTGTCAGACTGTGGTTGTGCTGGGCAGCTCCTAGTGGTCAACAGCGTCAGACTGTGGTTGTACTGGGCAGCTCCTAGTGGTCAACAGTGTCAGACTGTGGTTGTACTGGGCAGCTCCTAGTGGTCAACAGTGTCAGACTGTGGTTGTGCTGGGCAGCTCCTAGTGGTCAACAGCGTCAGACTGTGGTTGTCCTGGGCAGCTCCTAGTGGTCAACAGTGTCAGACTGTGGTTGTGCTGGGCAGCTCCTAGTGGTCAACAGTGTCAGACTGTGGTTGTACTGGGCAGCTCCTAGTGGTCAACAGTGTCAGACTGTGGTTGTACTGGGCAGCTCCTAGTGGTCAACAGTGTCAGACTGTGGTTGTGCTGGGCAGCTCCTAGTGGTCAACAGTGTCAGACTGTGGTTGTACTGGGCAGCTCCTAGTGGTCAACAGTGTCAGACTGTGGTTGTGCTGGGCAGCTCCTAGTGGTCAACAGCGTCAGACTGTGGTTGTGCTGGGCAGCTCCTAGTGGTCAACAGTGTCAGACTGTGGTTGTGCTGGGCAGCTCCTAGTGGTCAACAGTGTCAGACTGTGGTTGTACTGGGCAGCTCCTAGTGGTCAACAGTGTCAGACTGTGGTTGTACTGGGCAGCTTCTAGTGGTCAACAGTGTCATACTGTGGTTGTACTGGGCAGCTCCTAGTGGTCAACAGTGTCAGACTGTGGTTGTACTGGGCAGCTCCTAGTGGTCAACAGTGTCAGACTGTGGTTGTACTGGGCAGCTCCTAGTGGTCAACAGTGTCAGACTGTGGTTGTGCTGGGCAGCTCCCATGAGTGAATGTGTAGAACTGTGTGAAGCAGGGCATTGCTGAAAAAGAGCACCCATGATTGGCAAACCTACCATGAAAAAAAAAAGAAAAAAAAAGTTTGAAGTCCATAGAGATAAACAAATAAACAATACCAGCCGCTCAATAAATCATAGTCTATAAATATGCAGACATGATAAATTATTCTCCACACATAGGAGTGCATGATAAATTATACATTGTACCCCTTCATTGGGAGAGAATCATGTTTTCCCATCTCGACATTTTCCTTTGAATAAATCAAAGTGTGCTGTAGGAGTTCT
>NC_140165.1:263756424-263758924 GCF_963971535.1 Notolepis coatsorum
TATGCCACGGTGCGGTGGAGTTTCACCCCCAAACTCTCCGCCACGGCGCTCCACAACTCTGACGTGAACTGGGGCCCTCTGTCCGAAGTTAGATCCGCAGGGGTACCGAAACGGGCCACCCAGGTGGAGATGAACGCCCGAGCCACGTCTGCCGATGTAGTGGATGACAGGGGCACAGCCTCCGGCCACCTGGTGGTCCTGTCCACCATGGTCAGCAGGTGAGTGATCCCCTGGGAGGGGGGCAGCGGGCCCACCAGGTGATCAAAACGTCTCTCCGGGATGAGAAATGGCCCCAGCGGCCTGTGGAGACATCGCAGAGGAGCGTGGCCTTACTGTCCTGGAACACCACATCCTCCAGTCTCAGTCCTGTCGTGGCCGTCCTGAATGCCTGGATGTCCATGTCCGTGCACTGGTCAACTGCCATGGCTGCGTAGTCCACACCCAGGTGCACAGTGTTGACCCGCACTCTGGAGAGGCAGTCAGCCACCAGGTTGTCCTTGCCCGCCACATGCTGCAGGTCCGTGGTGAATTCCGAAATGGCGGACAGTTGGCGCTGCTGCCGTGCCGACCATGGTCCATGGCAAAGGTCAGAGGCTTGTGGTCCACGAAAGCGGTGAACTCCCGGCCCTCCAACAGGAACCTAAAATGACGCGTGGCGAGGAAAAGGGCCAGCAGCTCCCTGTCAAACGTGCTGTATTTCCTCTCGTTGTCCCGCAGTGTCCTGCTGAAAAATACCAGAGGCTGCCAGGCACCGGCCACCCACTGATCACACACCGCCCCCACAGCATAGTCCGAGGCATCGGTCGTGAGGGCTATTGGAGCGGCTGGGTACGGGTGTGCCAGCATAGTAGCGTTAGCGAGAGCAGCCTTAGCACTATCAAACGCCTGGACCCTCTCAGGGGACCAGTCCACCTCCTGATTGTCCTTCTTGCCCCTTAGTGCCTTGTACAGGGGGTGCATCAAAAGAGCCGCCCCTGGTATGAATCGGTTATAAAAATGTACCATACCGAGGAACTCCTGTAGGGGCTTGATGGTGCGAGGACGTGGGAAGGCAGTGATCGCCTCCACCTTGGTGGGCAGAGGCACAGCTCCCTGTGAAGAGATGTGATGGCCCAGGAAGTCTATGTCTGGCCGGCCGAACTGACACTTGGCTGGGTTAACAATCAGCCCATGTTCATTCAGCCGCTGAAACAGCTGTCGGAGGTGCAAACAATGCTCTTCAGCAGATGTGCTGGCCACCAGGATGTCGTCTAAATACACAAACAAAAATGACAACCCTCGCAGCACAGAGTCCATTAACCGCTGGAAGGTCTGCGCTGCCCCCTTGAGTCCGAAAGGCATCCTTAAAAACTCGAAAAGACAGGGTAATAACGGCGGTCTTGGGCACGTCTCTGTGATGGACTGGCACCTGGTGGTAGCCCCGCACCAAATCTACCTTGGAGAAAATGGTGGTCCGGGACAGGGTAGCGGTCATGATCCGTGGCACTATTGAGGCGCCGGAAATCTCCACACGGGCGCCACTTCCCATCAGCCTTCGGAACCATATGCAAAGGCGAGGCCCACGGGCCGCACAATGCCGAGCTGCTCCATTGTGTCAAACTCCCCTTTAGCGATGGCCAGTTTAGCGGCGTCAAGTCGGCGTGCGCATGCGAAAACTGGCGGACCGCCCGTGGGGATATAATGCTCCACCCCATGTTTTGCGACCATAGCAGAAAACGTGGGCACAGTCAGAGCGGGGAAATCAGCGAGAAGCCGCTGGTACACGTCCCCTGTGGCGAGGATGTTGGCGAGGGCGAGCCCCCCAGCCCCCCCCCCCCCCCCCCCCCAGAGTGCAGGGGTAAGTGGCAAATGACACAGCGTCAATTAAGCGACGGTTCGCCACATCCACCAAAAGTCTATGAGCACATAAAAAATCCGCGCCCAGTATAGGTATTGACACAGAAGCAATTACAAAATCCCAATTAAAAGCATGTCCATTGAAACAAACAGTCACTGACCTGGTGCAGAACGTGCAAATCGGAGTTCCATTGGCGGCGTCCAGCGGGGGGCCGTGACTGCCACTCAAGCCGTCCGCAGCTGAAGCTGGCAGGATACTCCGCTGGGCTCCCGAATCCACCAGCAAGCGCCTACTGGACAACGTGTCCTCAATGAACAGCAGCCTTGTCGTGTCGCCAGCACTCACAGCTGCTAATGAGCGCCGGCTCTGGCATTTCCCTGGCCGGAAAAAGAGCAAGGCTGCTCACATCGCCTGGCTTTGGCACCATAACGCAGATGAAAAAAACAAAGTTCATTCTCTCTCCGGCGATCCGATACCGCAGCTCCCGTCATCTCCCCTGCCGGCAGCGCAGCGTTAACGTTAACGCTGTAGTGGCGGGTTGCCAGCAATATTCTGTCAGCCTCTTCTGCCATCCCCCGATAATCCTTGGCTCTCACGAGCGGCGAGCTGGCCAAGGCAGTGCGTACTGGAGGTGGAAGCTGACGCAGAAATAACTGTATACAC